>NC_089788.1:66215219-66332719 GCF_040412425.1 Macrobrachium rosenbergii | reverse complement strand
TATATATATATATATATATATATATATATATATATATATATATATATATATATATATATATATATATATATATATGTATGTATATATATATATATGTATATATATATATATATATATATATATATATATATATATATATATATATATATGCACATAAGGATATCGAGATATCAAGTGTACATTAATAATGAGCCATTATTCTGACTGACAGATTAGCTTACTAACTTGCTTGTGTGCTTCAATACTTGTATCAGCCTTGAGTCCCTGTCAGTTAGCAGCCTGTTTAAATTTTAACAAGATACTCTAATATAAATGTGATGACTAAGATTAACTTTCCAGTCTGAAAAAGATCTAGACAGGAAATTGAATAAGTAATTCTCTGAGAATATTTAGGTGTTCGCTTCGAAACTGATATAAATTACATATTTCAATACTGAAATTAAATTACCCTTTTGATAATAAAATTAAAATATGATATTTGAACTAGGTATTTGTTTCGATTATGAAGTTAGACAGGAATTATGCACTCTAAGATCAATAAACATCTTGATATTGAGATTCATTACTTTTACATACTGTAAAATATTAGGGTTTATACTGAAATTTGACGCGGATACGGTTTTGGTAATACACAGGTGAACTACTTGTACAAGAAGTGTCTAAGTCAGAGGCAGTTTAGGGATATGGAATTAATTGAAATTGGTATGTGGCCAACGCCATTTTTACATAAGACCCTTAACAATCAATGGGACATAGGCCTGCATATAGATTCCTTATCCCAGACTGCTAGCTTTAAAAACGGAGGTTCATCAACGTCCAGACCAAGGAGGTTTCCCCTTCCTCTAACCCTTCCCTCCTCTCCAGAGGGGAAAAATAACGACAAAAAAAAAGAGAGCATATGGTCAGATATACAAATGAATCGTTAGACATTACATTTGTGCTTGAATTCCAGCATAACCATAAGCGTTACAAATATACATTTATACGTAGTAAATGGTACATGCACGGACACACACACATATATACATACATTACTTACACACACACACACACACACTCACACACATGTATAATTAAATCACGAAAATATGGAACGTGATGAATATATAAATAAAGGCAATTGCCTTTATTTACGCACACACATACTCGTACACACACACACACACACACACACACATATATAATATATATATATATATATATATATATATATATATATATATATATATATATATATATATATATATATATATATATATATATATATATATAGATAAATAGATATGAGTATAAATGAATATATCTATATTATATATATATACACATATATACGCATTTATGTGTATATATAGATATATATATATATATGTGTGTGTGTATATATATATACATACATATGTATATACAGTACATACATACATAATTCCGCTGTCATTGACGCGTCCCAGCCCTAACAGAAAGCGATGCGAGGCAATTCCGCCCATTAGTCATTCAAAGGGGCCGGTTTACGCACCTCTCTGACTCCAGGATATACCAATTTGGCCCGCCTGCTTTATGCCCCTTAACAGGTGCGAGGCAATGACCCAGTGAGGTGCGACGCCAGCCCTAACAGTGAATGACGCGGGCTGATTAACGCGATTAAGTGAGGGCTTCGTCATGCTTTCGTCTGTCTGCGTAATGGAGGAGATGTAATGAGATGACGGTAATGGAGATCCCCGCCACTCGCTTGCTCCGGAGACACCGAGGTAAGATGGAGTTCGCCGCCGGTTCTGGAAGGAAGATGATGTGTAGTTTGCTAAGTATATCTTCCTGGCTCTCTCTCTCTCTCTCTCTCTCTCTCTCTCTCTCTCTCTCTCTCTCTCTGTTTATATCCAGCTTCATTTTCTCTCTCTCTCTCTCTCTCTCTCTCTCTCTCTCTCTCTCTCTCTCCGCTGTTTATTGCAGTCTCTCTCTCTCTCTCTCTCTCTCTCTCTCTCTCTCTCTCCTCCGCTGTTTATATCCAGCCTCATTTTCTCTCTCTCTCTCTCTCTCTCTCTCTCTCTCTCTCTCTCTCTCTCTCTCTCTCTCTCTCTGTTTATATCCAGCCTCATTTTCTCTCTCTCTCTCTCTCTCTCTCTCCGTTTATATCCAGCCTCATTTTCTCTCTCTCTCTCTCTGTCTGTCTGTCTGTCTCTCTCTCTCTCTCTCTCTCTCCTCGGCTGTTTATTGCAGTCTCTCTCTCTCTCTCTCTCTCTCTCTGTTTTTATATATCCAACCCTCTTTTCTCTCTCTCTTTATATATATGTGTGTGTATGTATCTATATTTATAGATAGATAGATATACATATATGTGTGTGCTCGCGCGCGTGTCTGTGTCTGTGAGACTGAAAAATATATCGATCACATTCCCCAGAACTGTAAATACAAAGCAAGAGAGAGCTCGTAACTTTTATAATGCATCGTATTTTTAATGCGTTTCCCAGCAAAAGTCTTCAAACTGCAGAAAAGAAGTGAATGAAAAAACTCCTTCCATGAAGGGGTCCGAAAGCAGTGGATAAACTGTTGGGCTCAATTCTTTCTAGGGTAAGTTCGAAGCCCGCTATGAAGGGAGACTTTTTTTCCCAATTTTTTTTTATTCCGGATTTCCAGGTTTTCTGCTAAAAATCTCCGGAAAACATATTCAAAAGTGTTGAGACGCTCTTTTGAGACATACGGATCTGTACACAAACTCATACACAAGAACATATATATGTGTGTATTATTTTTGTTTATGCGTGTATGTCTGTTAGTATTTAGACGTTCTTTTGAGACACGGATATATACGCAGACTCTCGCACACACACATATATGTATGTATGGATTATGTGTGTAAGTATATATATATATATATATATATATATATATATATATATATATATATATATATATATACATATATATATATATATATATATATACATTCATACATATATACGTATAAATATACATACACATATATATACACATACATACATATTTACATACATGCATAAATACATTATTTCCGAGATTAAAGCTGTTTCACCCTTAATCAATATCTGATCATTCGTAACTCTAGAACTTCACATTTTCCCAAGGGACGTGAGGAAGTATAGCCTGTTTATATTACAGACTAATTATCTCATTTGTTTGCTACTTGCAACGCATCATGAAGCATCGACCTACACTATATATCTGCACAGCTGCAAGCAGTTGCAGTACTTTGTAGTTTTTATTATATACTCGTGTTTAGCGGTTAGTATACTACATTGTATCCAGTTAGAATGTAAAGTCCGATTGACTAGAGAAGTAGTGTGCACAAGAAATTGAAATTCCGTAGACCACTGACAGCGAGATTTGACTCCAAATAATTTCAGATACGAGCCTGTAACCTATTTTAGACGTGCCTCCATTTAAGCATACCAGCGTGAGAATTTGTGTACATAGGACCCATAGGATTCGAGTTTGAGCCTCAAAATCCCATATTTTTTCGGGAGATTTGTGAGACCCATATCTTACTGATCTTGGCATTCTTCACTCCAAAGCCTGAGCTGCTGTTAAAGTTTTGTTGTAATCATGGAAGATATGTTCTCTTCCAGAAATGCCTTGTCAGTTAAATATTCACGATTACTCGTCCAATTGCTTCCTCAAAATGATTCTGTAGATGTGGATAATTTTATATTCAAGACGTAATGTTAGAATTACGGCTGGCATTTAGACTATTCACGAAATCTGGGGTGAGTTGGTGGGAGGTCCTTTCGCTAGTAACTCTCAGTTAATGCATAAAAGAACAGAGAGAAAAGAGCAGTAAAGATTTTTTTTGCTTTTCGTGTGGATTTTATAACGAGACCAAAATAATTAGAGATTCAACCGAATGAATTGTGGTAAAGCTTTCTGTGTTACAAACAGCAAGTTTTACATCAAAGACACATCTCATCTGAAGAGTTTAGAAAGTCATTATATTCACGAAACCCTTAAAAACGCAAAATCTGACAAATACTCAAATGTTTATACTCAGAAACCCTTACAGTTGTAAAGTCTTTCAAGGCAATTATATTCATGAAACACTTAGGAGTGAAAATTCTGAGAAATACCTTAGTAATTACATTAAAAACTCTTATATCAACGAAATCTCCCAGTCACAGTGTTCATGAAACCCTTAAGAGTGCAAAGTCTGACACCTGCCCAAATCATTACAAGCAAAATGCTGCAAAATCTTTCAGAGTCACTGTGTTCACGAAACCTTCAAGAGAGCAAAATTTAACTAATGGCCAAGTCACTCCACTCAGAAACCCTTACAACTGCAAAATCTTCCAGTCTTATGTTCATGAAACCCTTAAGGATGCCAAATCTTACAAACGCCCAAAACACAAATTCAGGAACCCTATCAATTGCGAAGTCTTCCACGGCAGTAATATTCATGAAACCCTTAAGAGGGCAAGATTTGCCAAACGCTCAAGCCTTTACACTGGAAAAAAAACCCATGTAGCAGTAAATTCTTCCAGTCATTATGTTCATGAAACCCTTAAAGAGTGCAAAATCTGACAGACGTCCAAATCATTACAATAAGCAACCCTTGCGGCTGCAAATTTTTCCAGTCATTATATTCATAAAACCTTAAGAGTGTAAATTCTGACGCACGCCCAAACCTTAACACTCAGAAACCCTCATAGTTGCAAAATCTCTCGGTCATGATGTTCATGAAACCCTTAAAACTGCAAAATTTAATAACCAAATCATAGCACTCAGAAACTCTCACAGCTGCCAAATCTCCCAGTCATTGTGTTCATGAAACCTGCAAGACTGCAAACCCTCACGAACGCCCAAATCATTGCACGCAAAAACCTTCTTAGTTGCAGAACCTTTCAGAGTCGTCGAGTTCATGAACCCCGTAGGGGGTTAGTGCCGTCAGTGCACCTCGTGCGGTGCACTGTAGGCATTACTTAACGTTCTTTGCAGTGTGCCTTCGGTCACTGGCTGCAACCCCCTTTTTATTCCTTTTACTCTACCTCCTTCCATATTCTCTTTCTTCCACCTTTCTTGCCACCCTCTCCTAACAGTTGATTCATAGTGCAACTGCGAGATTTTCCTCCTGTTACACCTTTCAAACCTTTTAGTGTCAATTTCCGGTTCAGCGCTGAATGACCTCATAGGTCCCAGTGCTTGGCCTTTGGCCTAAATTCTATATTCATTTCAGTTCAATTCAGTTCAATTCAAGTCGAGTTCACGAGGCCCTCAGGAGTGCAAAATCTAACAAACACCCAAATCATAATACTCAGAAACCATCACAGCTGCGAAATCTCAAAAACACCTCAATCATCTTTCTGTAAATAACTCGAACTTGAGCCGCTATCATTTGCTTCCCCCGCATTATCTCCGAAATGTTGTTTACTTATTCCATCCAACTTTCCTCCCCTTTGAAAGCAGATAATTCTAGGAAGGTAAAAAAAAACTACCATATATTCACAAAATAAACATTAAGCGTAATCTCCAGGAAAGAGGAAAGAAAGAGAGAGAGAGAAAAAAAAACGTTTATTGGATTTCCAGGTCAATAAATCGCTTTGGGACGGCGAAGTTTTCTTAGAAATTCTCTCTCATAGAATGAGATAGTTCTATTCAGCATGAGTTTAACCCCCTTGGTTTCCCACGCTTTCATCTCTGTTGTCGTTTATCATTTTCGTGGAAGTTTGTGAGTGATGGTGTGAAATTACAAGAATAGATGTGTGTTTATTTTTGGAAGAATTTTCCATAATATAGAACAGTCTGCAGAGATCTGTGACAAAAAGAGAGATAGGGAACAGATTAGTATATATACACATATATATATATGTGTGTGTGTGTGTGTATGTATATTTGGCCAGCCCTATGATAGCTGATAGTCAGCTCAGTGGTCTGGTTAAACTATTTTAATAATAATAATGTGCATGTATATATAATGTGTGTGTGTATGTTTGAGTATTATATATAAACATATATATTATGTGTGTGTATGTGTGGTATAGGAAATAAGTTGTTTAGAACGTTTAAGAGCTTTATCATGAAGGTATGCATATTATAATATGTAGACAGGAGAGTGGCTGGTTTGGGGTAAAAGTGGGTGTGCGACAAAGTTGTCTCCTTGGATGTTCAGAATCTTCATTGATGGATTAACGCGAGAAGTTAGAGGAAGAAAATTAAACAGGTGCAAAAAATATTGATTGCGAATAGTTACGAAGAGTTAATGTTTGCAGGTAATACAACAACGTCACGTGATAGTGAAAAGTAACTCCAAAAACTACTGAGGATGTCAAAAGCGTTTTTAAAGGAAAAAAATTAGAGTAAATGTGATCAAGAGTAAGGCTTGAGGGTAAATTTAAACCAGATTTATGAATATGAATACGGATAAAGAAAGAATGGAGACAGTTGATTCGTGTAGGTATTTCATAGTAAATACACTCTAATTGATGAATCATAGAACAAGTCAAGGAAGAGAGGTAGCAGTATGTGTGCAAAAGATTTTGGAAAAAACTTCGAGCGTTTGTGAAACCACAGTGGAAATGTATGAAGCAAGTTTTTAGCCTATTTTTCTATATTAAGACAGTACATGTACAGTACCTCAAAACAGGTATAAGAGTCAGCGGGTCTTTCCTAGATAGTGACCCCCAAGGGTTTTAACCCGGTATGTATCCACCTTTGCGGTGTGTTTAGTCCGTAAAAACATGAACAAAAGATTTTAAATATCGTACAGGTAATGACCCTCAAGAAATATTAGTCCAAGATAACGATCCCGAACTCTGTTGGGGGTCACTATCTAGGAAAGATCCGAGTCAGCTGATTAAATTCTCCCATTGTTAACGCTTATTGCGCCGACATGATTTCCATTTGTTCTTGTAACCTTACTCTTTCAATTGCTTTCAAGTTTCTCTTCCTACAAACACTCACTCTTTCAGTAGTATCTGTGCCCTATCCCTGATCCGTACGCTATCCATAAACATTAACCATTCCACGCTCCATTCACTGTCCATTTTAATGTCCCACAACTCGGTACTTCCGTTTAATTGCCTTTCGCTGACTTCTCTCATCACTGCCTGTATATGTGTGTGTATATATATATATGTATATATATATATATATATATATATATATATATATATATATATATATATATATTTGTGTGTGTGTTTGTGTGTGTGTGTGTGTTTGTGTGTGCGTGTAAATATTATCCTTCTAGTCTACTAAATACTACACTCTCATTATTGAAAGAGTATAGTATATGAACACCCTACGTTAAAATTTAGCATGTATCTGTTGACCTCAACTATGAGTTATGTACCAGATAGTCATCTGACTATTGTGGGTCATAGCCAGAGGGGTGCAGGGAAGCATTGCGGTAGCAACCTCATCCCAAAATCCTAGTAGAGAATCGGAAGATTAATCATTCTATGAGTAACCTATTGTAGGCGTTAGGTATAATTATATATATATATATATATATATATATATATATATATATATATATATATATATATATATATATATATATATATATATACATATATGTACTTAGTCATTAATTTGTTTCTGAATGGAGAGTACAGCTTCAGATGTCACTGAGAGAGAGAGGTCGCGAAAGTGAATATGCGAATCATTACACGTGATGATGCAGATAAGAAATGTTCGATAATGACGCGGTTACGAATGTATGATGTATGAAATGCAGATTCCTCATAAATTGACGTGGGACTTATGAGTAATGAATGAGTTTTGCATTCCTCATTATATGAGTAAAGAAAGTCGCCCCGAATTCTGCTGGCCTTCATTCAACTGCATTTCACCACATTCCGTTTTCAGATCCTGTCATTTCCCCGAGATGAACTTCGCTTCGTAATTACGCGTATGCAATTTTTTTTATTCATGTCTTGGCAATAGTCCTGTGTCAGTTCAATGTTCCGATATTTTACCTTCGTCTGAGAAGTGCATTTCGTAAGACAATGGTTAAATGCTTTACAACTTCTGATTCCTGCAACCACGAAGACACCTTTTCAGACTTTCAGATGGGCATGAGGAGAACCATTTTAGACTGAAAGAAATCTCGCCTTTGTAGGGAAACGAAAGGCTCCGTTGAGATGCAGTAGACTAGAGAGATATTTCAACTGCAGAGTCTGAGCCTTGCGCGTTCAGATATAATAGCATAATGTATCCATTCGACAAGGTGCACGTATACTTGCTTGCACATGGATATATCCTTTGCATGCAACGTATCCTGCAGGCAATTGAAATTGCTATAAATCATACACTGGGGTTTAACTGAGATATTTTGTGATAGTCAAATCTATTATGACAACTATCTTTTCTTGGTGTCAGTCGTGTATAACTTCTTATTCTAAATACCATGATTGTTCATATTGCACCGTTATTCCGTTTATCTGCCCCATAAAACATCACCTAATCACAGAAACTGCAGTTCAGAACTGTCTGGGATTGTTTGAAAAAATACGAGTCTGTTTTATCAGGAATGGAATGAGACATTATAGCAGGTACCTGAATTAATTTACAAACAGGCATGTAGGATTCCACAATTAAGCGTAATACTTAGATATGTACTTAAACATACTAAAAGCGATTCCAATTTAGTTACACTCAGTCTTTATCATAAATTATTTAAACATTTCTGTTCCCCAGACAATCGTGAAACTACAAAGAGACTTTCGACGTTATGTTGCTTGCCAAATAGTTTATTTCTGTACAAGTTCTGGATTAATTTCCTGCTTTCTGTGCGTTGCAGATGTCTCGTATTCAATACTGTTCAGTCGTCGGTATGACGGGTGAAATGTTGGGTATCACAAACGAGTTCGGGTCGTTACGGTCGTACGTCATTTAGGCCACAAGCACGTTTACATGCAAAATGGGTACCGTGCTTAGTACCAGCCCCTTGGGGATGTACGTCAAACATAAAATAATAACGTTAAATACCAAGGCCAAGAGCAACAAGGTCTACCCAATCGGGCGGAGTCGCCTCCCACCTGGGGTAACTACGTAGGCAATGACGTATCTTAGAGGTACCTGCTCATTACGGCAATTCATCTGCTGACTAATAAGGAGGTAGACAAAGCTCAGCCTACATGGGGGATTTTAGGGGGAAGTGAGCAGACCTCGTCTCTCTTGACCGTGGGTAAATACCATAAACATAACGTCTTATGTTGTTTTGGATTTTACGGCCTAAATGATTTACGCCAGGACCGTCACAAACAGGGCACAAGCCACGACCTCTGTTTCAGGTCAGACTGCTCATCAAAATGCAAACCATTTCCAATACGGGACGCATATTCCCCAATTGTATTATGGTTCGGGACCTTCCCTGAAAAAAGCGGGACGCCATATCTTAAAAACTAACCATAGAATCTCCTTGAAAATAATCTCAATATATTTACCACGCCCAAAGTACCAGAAACATTGCTTGAGTAAAGGTCTAGACCTTGGCTTGAGTGACGTGTTTAGTACAAGCCCGTTGGGGATTACCGTAAAAACAAACAAAAGACTGAGCGGGCGCCCGTTCTCACTCGTCTGGCCGAACCATAGTAGGCTATACAGTTGGTGAATATGCATCCGGGACATCTTTAGATCTGAAGATGGGCTCTCATTCCTAAAATTACAATGCGAACGTGTCTGTGTTTTCGATAGAAAAACGCACCAGTCTTGGAAAAATGATTCCCAGAAAGAGTTTCTTTTTATATGAGAGTATACACAATAGACTATTTCATATGTCTGAACTCAGATGATTATAAGTATATTTTGTATTTCATAATAGGACCGGAGGCATTACGGCATTTCATCACTTTAGCAAACATGCCGAAAGCTATGGATACATAAAGGCCATACTGTGCGTGTGGACTAAAAGGTTTCAATCTCTCTTACGAGCCCAAACCACGAATAAAATAAGAATAAAATAAACAAATTAAATTACTGAAGTTAGTAACCAGGCCTACTTTCCACAAAGAGTCAGAATGAGGCCCGAAATGAGTGTCATCGTACATAATACCTGTAGATACAAGTTATTTGCTTCCTACTAGGTGAATGATTAGTGTGATGGACTTTTTTTTTCTTATCTTTTGCCTTGTTCCTAGTATGCCGAAAGCTTTTGATTTTTGGTATGTTTTTCATATTGATGGCAAAGACTCAATGTAATGTATATAATATAAATTATGTATAATATATGTATATATATATATATATACATAAATTATATATATACATATATATATATATATATATACATATATATATACACACGAGGAAGGAAAACGCCAATATATTTAAATTTGGGTAGCGTGTCCAGCATTTTTCAAAGAATAATTATTATTTGCAAAGTGGAGGAGACACTACACGAAATATAAGGCACTTCTGTTCCCCCTTTGTTTCACTCATATTGGCGTTTTCCTTCCTCGTGTGTGTGTATATATATATATATATATATATATATATATATATATATATATATATATATATATATATATATATATATATATATTACATTACGTCGATTCTTTGCTATCAATGTGAAAAACATGCCAAAAATCAAAAGCTTTCGGCATGCCAGGAACAATATAAAAAATAAAAAAAAAAGTCCATCACACTAATCATTCAACCAGTGGGAAGCAAATTACTTGCATTTACAGGTATTATGTACGGTGACACTAATTTCGGGCCTCATATGTAAACATATATATATATGTATATATATGTTTACATATGTTATATTTATCTATCTATATATATGGATAGATAAACCATTTCAAATAATATGATAATTATTGTTCGAAAAATGGTGGGCACGCTACCCAAATTTTAAAATATATATATATACATATATATATATATATATATATATATATATATATATATATATATATATATATATATATATATATATATATATAAATTTGGGTAGCGTGTCCACTCATTTTTCAAATAATAATTATTATTTGAAATGGTTTATCTATCCATATATATAGATAGATAGATAGGTATACATACATATATATAACCACATATGTAAACATATATATATATATATATATATATATATATATATATATATATATATATATATATATATATATATATATATATATAATATAGACAGAAAACGGAAACGTCCGTCCTAGTCCAGCATTAAAACAAATGCTCGACTCCTGCAGATGTAAAAGGGATTATGATTCAGGCTCCATGTATCGGAAATGTTTCGGACGCTGGAAGTCATCGAGAAAATAAAATGATTTTGAGTATTATCCATTTATATTTAAAGAGACGGACAGAGAAAGGGTAGATAAAAGAAGAATGCTTGTTATTATTATGAAGGGAATTGGAGTAAGGAAAGGTGTGGTGTATACGTGAGGAACAGGAAGATGAAGTCTTTTCAGGCCATAAATAATGTCCCCCCCTACTTCAACCTTTCCATTTATTAAATGTAATTTGTGTTTCATTTTGGTTTTAAATTTACACTGCCTTATTGTCACCCACATCTGTGATTTCTATTACCATTTTGGGGGTGTTTGTGTGTGTGTATGTCTGTCTGTTACTTCATTGTACTTTCTAGAGAGGTTTTAACTTTGGGTTTCATTTGCACTTGAACCTAAACACCTACTCTTTGTTTCAGTACTTTTGTAAGAAGAAATCTACTTAGTTATCCCCCTTACACAAGTGCGTTTGACTGTGTGGGCTTATTTTTTTTTATTTTAGCTTATTTTTTTTTATTTATTTATTTATTTTTTGCTGTGATATTACACTCAGAATTTGGATACATTTACTTAGGTGTAATTAAAAAACTGAATTGAATACATCGAGTATAACGGTCATCTTAAAAGTCAGTGATATAAAAAACAAAACGATACCGTAAGCACTGTCTAACAGGATTGGTGAAAATGTTACCTTCAGAGAAACAGCAGAAATTGTTGTTGTATTTGCTGTATCCATCTCCTCACTGCAGTATCAATCCCATGAGAAAAACAAGTAAAAAATAAGCTGAAGTTTCTTCGGCGCAATCGAGTTTTCTGCACAGCGTATAATGCTGTATGAAACTCTCAGCCGCTCCCCATGAAACTTTCTGCCACGATCATGGCTAAGTTTAACCTCAAATAAAATAAAAACTATTGAGGCTATAGGGCTGAAATTTGGTATGTTTGATGATTGGAGGGTGGATAATCAACATACCATTTTGCAGCCCTCTAGCCTCTGTAGTTTTTAAGATCTGAGGGCGGACAGAAAAAGTGCGGACGGACAGACAAATAGCCACCTCAACAGATTTCTTTTACAGGAAACTACAAAGGAACCCTCTTTCCCTATCTCTTTCGTAACCTCAATGCCACTTTATATACCAACACAGACACCTTATCAGGAATACGTCCTCACCTCTGTAAAAACACGTCCTTCCTGGATATTAACTCCCTCTCCTGTCATTAAAAAAAAAGGTTCATTTAAATAGAAAATAACAATCAAACATATCGGAAGCAGTACGTCTATCAACACCTCACGACCCGATACCTAACTGAGCCGGTCTCTTTAACAGAATCTACAATTGATGCGATATATTTAACCTCCCAGATCACAAACGTAGTTCTCTCTCTCTCTCTCTCTCTCTCTCTCTCTCTCTCTCTCTCTCTCTCTCTCTCTCTCTCTGATGTCATGCGGTTTGGTTTGCCGTACAATGATGATGCAGTTGTAATGCTTCGTTGTCGAATTACCAATTGCTTCGCCCTTAGGCCAAGGATGGTATTTCATTTTTGTTGGGCAATGAAGGACTCTCGTTTCCACCATTCATTCGTTTTCATTCACGAAGCCTCGATGTGTGCTGGAAATTTCCAAGTTATGAGTACTACCGTTACGACAGATGCGGATGGAGGCAGCCTAATGCTTCAAAAATAGAAAGGGTTATTTTTACAAACTTTAAAGGTATCATTGCCATTTTGTGACAGTCGCGTAAGTTATATAAGCGTGATTGTGTTCGTGTGTGGGAGACAGGAATATGAAAAAATCTATAGAAGACGTGTGTGTGCGATACAGAGAGAGAGAGAGAGAGATAAAAACTGCATTTAGGAGATGTGCACGTGCGTGAGTGAATGTCAAAGTTCTAAAGAAACTACGTGAAGTTTTGTTGGAATGGGCAGAGGGAGGGAGAAGTGGAGCGGTTACAGTCAGATGGAATGACGGAGGAAGAAATTCCTTTAAAAAAGTTTACTTGTGTTTATATACATATGTGTGTATGGGAGTTAGATGGATAAAGAGAGAGAAAATGTATGATATAATCTCTACAGAAAAGAAGTGTGAGTGCGTACTTTACTGCGGAAGAATGATAGATATTGCATAGCAAATATTTTCATGCACTTGTGATTGCTTTCGTGAGAAAGAGAGAGAGGGGGGGGAGGGAAGTTACACAGATGCCTACCTGTATGGTATATGAATCATACCCGCCATTTGTTCTTGAGGGAATTTGCATCGCCATTTTTATTAAGATTAATTAAGGGGGCCTTACAAATTATTTCTAATGAAATTGTTTCATTTTAGGGTGATTTTGTCCGTTATCATCTTCGTATGGCGTATAATAATTAATCACTCGTGGTTTCCAAAAAGGTTTTCAGTTGTTTTAAGGGAAAAAATGGAATGAAGAAATTCTTAATTTGGAGAAATTGAAGCCATAAATTCCACTTGAGAAGGTTCACATCAGTAAATAATTCTCTTACTACGACAAAGTTCCCCAGATAAATCCTAATCTGCAACGTTAGCGATCCACTTATTCAGTTGTTCAGCAAATAAATTTACAAGAAACTTACATTCATAAACCATCTTTACCCTGGAAGAACTTAAATGTTAATCAATTAACTAAATGAGCTACATATTATCCCCATCGGTAAACACACTTCGAGGCTTATTACGATACAACTGATCGTGGAAGTATTATTATCTGTCAGTAAGAACTGCTCTCTGGTGATGACCTGGATGGAGAGGAGAGTTCAATCATGATAGTAAACAAACAAGCAAATCTAATTAGGCTGTCAAAACAAGCGACAGTGCAGTTCATAATAAGCAAATTGTGTTGACAGCTAATAATAGCTGAGCATTGTTGACTCATCAGCATAATTCCAATTATATTCAGTTATGTGCTGATATCTCTCCATCACTTTGTTTAGACATATATATATATATATATATATATATATATATATATATATATATATATATATATATATATATATATATATATATATATATATATAGATAGATAGATAGATAGATACACACACATATATATATATATATATATATATATATATATATATATATATATATATATATATATATATATATATATATATATATATATATATATTTATATATATATATATACAGTATATATATTTATACATAGCCCTTTGATCTCTCTCTCTCTCTCTCTCTCTCTCTCTCTCTCTCTCTCTCTCTCTCAGAATCGCAACTTTGAAATTTCTATTGCATTTCCCATTTGTTAATGATAATGATAAAAACCACTTCTGGTCTCCACAACACAGCTAGAATGATCTCCATACATCTTACAGTGACGGAATAATAATAATAATGATAATAATAACAATAATAATAATAATACTATGATAATAATAATAAATTACTAGGCTTGAAAATCCGTCATATGTCTTGCGCCTTTGGTTTTGGGTTAATGGACAATGAACTTCGAGATGGTCTTGAAATCATGATCCTTTGCTTAATTTTTGTGGCGCACGCGCGCGCGCGAGACAGAAATAGAATATGTAAGAGAAAGAGAGGAGAGAAAGTTCGATTGTGTATGAGAGTGTTTATTTTTTGCTTGTAAAAGAGAGAGAGAGAGAGAGAAAGTTACTGATGTTTATGCAAAGGCGTTAGAGTGAGAATGAGAGTATTATCCCGAAAAAATATTCTTCCCCCAACCTTCAAAGCCTTACGGAATCCAAATTACAAATCATCATTTCTGGCACTTCCATTTTGTTCCTGAGACAGCCTTGTCTGGGAGGCTTTCACGCACAAAAGATGCGTTCACATTTTATGCTGGTTTCATCTCCAACACCGAAGACTGTTGTAGGCTTTGTTCAACGCATTTTAGCCTTACCTCCAACACTGTCTTTTTGGTTTTCTGTAAAAGAAAGCTATTGAGATGGCTATTTGTCTGTCCGTCCGCAATTTTTCTGTCCGCCCTCAGATCTTAAAAACTGCTGAGGCTAGGGGGCTACAAATTGGTATGTTGATCACCCATCCTCCAATCATCAAACATACCAAATTGCAGCCCTCTATCCTCAGTAGTTTTTATTTTACATAAGGTTAAAGTTAGTCATGATCGCGCGTCTGAAAAACACAGGTTACCACCGGTCCGTGGCCGAAAGTTTTAGGGGACCGCTGCTGAGAGTTTCATGGGCCGTGGCTGAGAGTTTCATACAGCAGTAAACGCTGTACAGAAAACTCGATTGCACTGAAGAAACTTCAGTGCATTTTTTATTTGTTATATTAGTTCCATCTTCAATACATCCTTGTTTTTGCATTAGTCTTACCATCAAACTTTCTTAAATTAGTTTTATCTGCAAAGTGCATTTTAGGATAAGAATTTTATATATTTTTTTAAACTTAGTCGTAGCTTCAGCATAATTTTAATCTGGAAGAAATCTTACGCTCTGCATATAAGTATTTTTTATCTCACCTTTAACACCTTTTTTGTATTAATCTGCACTTCAACTTACTTAATCTCCCTTTCAGCATACTTTTTATTTGGTGTTAATCTCACCCTCAGCACATTTCTTACTGTTTCACATCAGCACCCGTAACACAACAGATAAATAAAAAACTAGGATTCTTGAAGTAACTACAGGGTGTTTCGAAATTAGAGCCTCCCCCCCCCCCTCTACAGCATAAACTAAAATTGATATGGACAAAAACAAAAGTAATTCAGAACAGGTATTTATTTAAGTTTCTCTCTGAGTATTTAATATTTTGTGTGGCCTCCATCTGCCTGTACCACAGCCTGCATTCTTGAGGGGTATGATTTCAGCAAATTGCAAAAAAGCTGAGACTCAAACTCCATTTCCCTGAGCACTTCGGTCACCTCTCTTCGCAGGTCGTCAAGACTTGGTATACCATCATAGTTCACTTTGTACGCTTCAACAAGATCCTTTAAGATACTACCAATGTTTTCACACACATTAAGGTCAGGGGAGCTATCTGGAAATTTACTTAACGAGAAGAAATCAATACCACTGTTTCGAAGCAGCTCCTGTGTCTGAAGAGCCTTGAAACATGGTGCCTTATCATGCAAAAATGTGACTTCTTCAACAGATAATACATGTTCAGGATCTTTGAGGAAAGGAAATACTGCACCAGTAAGCACAGTTTCTCTGAAGTATTCACCATTCCATGACTGTCCTTTTTCTTTGATGATCCACATTAACCGTTTGGCTGTGAAACAGAGAAAAATTCCCAATCATTCAGGAAATTTCACAACTTAGCGATAGTGCACATCATCGCTAATATCATCCAACTTTGCAGCCCAAATGATGTCATTTTTATGATTTGACTTCCTGAATGTGCAAATGAAGAATTCATCTGATGCGGCAACATGGAGAAAGTCAGCTTCATCCCAATCTTTAAGAAATGAACCACAAAATCATACACAGTCTTCTCTCTGTTGCTGAGTGATGTTGGGCTTGCTGATAACATGAAATGGCCTGATACCAGATTTTTTCAACTCATGATATACAGCACTATAACTTATCTTCTTTCCCCTTTTTGTTTCTAGTTCAAGCGCCAATTTATGTAAAGACATTCTTGGTCTACCCACTGCCTCAGCTGTGATGTCTTTTGACTCCTGAGAAAGGACTTCAGGCCTTCCAAGATTCTCACTCTTTTTGCGATGACAGTCATATGGATTTTTGTTCCAGTTTCTTTTAACAAAGGATTCATCTCTTTTAATGTATTTAGCTATCCAGGAATGTGAAATGAAGGATGCACCAGCATCCCTGGTCTCTCTGAAGGTTATAGCCCGGATTCGGTCAATCCATCTGATTTCCTCCAAGTTGTTAGCCATGGCTGTATCTAACTCCGTCACTCAGTCTAAAAATACAAGAAATATAAACTGAAAAATAGCTTAATAGAAACTTAAAATAATGTACTTGGAGATAGGCTATAGCAGAAAACTTCATAACTTTCCATTTGTTCTGTGGAGGGTGGGGGCTCTAATTTTGAAACACCCGGTACTTGGATGACGCTAGACTTTGTTAAGTGCCTATAAAGAAAACATTTGGAATCTTATTCTTAATGACATCTTCCTTACAATGAATATTATTTTATTATTAGAAGGAAGGTTTCAGACAAAAACAAGTTAGTAGTCACTGCCACATTAATGCTTTCACTGCTGAACTAAGGATAGACCCCACATCTTATTGTCGCCCTCCTCTTTCCTCCTAGGCCTCGAATTATACAACCTCAAGTTAAACAAACCAAGCCTCTTCATTCTCTCCACATGAGCGGACTGCCACCAGAAGGCTTCTATCCATTTGTCCACCCATGATAGATATTTACCATGTCATCGTTCCTGCCACTCGCCCACCTCTCGAACGCCTGTTTCACCTGAACAGCTTCCATCGGTCTCGTAGAATATCCTCTTCCTTTCCACAACTTTACTAGCGCTTATATTGCCTTCTATGCTCGACCCACCTCTTCTTTGGTACCTTGGTGCTCTATCAAAAGAGATCTCTCTTCGTAGTCGAACGGATAAATCCCTTTGCCTCTGTATCCAACTCAAAAGGCATATGTTGGAACCCTGGCCTGGGCTGGTGTACTTATATCATATTTAATCCTTTCTTGGTGTAAGTTATTCCATAAGTTAAGTGAATTCTTTATTAAATTAAGGGATATTTGTGCCTTCATACTTGTGAGTAGTAAAAGTCAGGATTGTATAAGTAACAACTAGCTATCATCTCTATGTAACTGTATATATGTATATGTATATATATATATATATATATATATATATATATATATATATATATATATATATATATATATATATATATATATATATATATATATATATATATATATATATATATAAAGCAAAACTCAATTCGTTCCATGGGAATATTCTCTCTCTCTCACTCATTAAATCATTCAGGTTTGTGACCGGTATGACCGAAAAGCAAAATTTGTCTAAAAGTTATATATCTTCGAATGTCAAAAGGTAGCAAGAAAAATCAGGACACTTTATCTCTTAAAGCTCTTTGTAATTCCACTTCGTGAAAAGTCCATTATCAAGAGTTCACTAGTCCCGGCGAATTCGTCTTTGAAAGATAAAACTGGAAGTTTCCGGTTGCGTTCATATCATACCGAGAGGCAGAGTTTCGACTGCTGAAAAAAAAATAAAGTAAATATTTGCGTGTGCGCGCGCGTGAACGAGAGAGATAGAGAGAGAGAGAGAGAGAGCGAGACTGACAGACAGACAGACAGATTTGAACAAAAAAGTTAGTCAACAGTGAGCCTTAGAAACTTCGATTTACTTGCACAGACAAGTCGCCCCACCCTTTCCCGCACCCCCACCTCCACCCCCCAACACATAAGGGTAACACCCGCCTAACTACCACATCCCTTATTCATCATCGATGCTCGGTTCGGTGACTGTGTCCTTCCCTTTACTGCCAGCTACGGATTTCTCTCGTGGCCTCTGTTTTCCTTGGTTCATATAACCTCCACTTATTTAGAAGGCATGTGCATTTCTTCCTTAGAGGTTAGGCCTCCCTAACGTTGACACTTCCCTTCTCGCCCACCTTCGTGAAAAAGAAAAAAAAAGTTGTTTAATGCTTCCTGACATCAGTCCTCGGGAGAAATATCCAGACTAACTGAGAGATAAGTTCATTGATGAAACAGGTGCGGTGTGAATACTTTGACCTCTCTGGGGTGTATATATACTGTATGTATGTATGTATATATATATATATATATATATATATATATATATATATATATATATATATATATATAATCATGAAGCTACAAATGTCGCTTAATATCAAATTCACGCTACCTCGGGAGTATCCCGATAGGGAATTATCACCGAAGGAGAATTTATAAGTGATAAATGGACTGGTACTGCCCGGTCGCGATCCCACGACACAGCACTTATCCAGACCTCTTTGATAGCTCAGTGGTAGAACGTCGACTGGAGTTGCTGGATAAATGCTGTGTCGTGGGATCGCGCCCGGCAGTACCAATCCAATTATCACTTATAAATTCTCCTTCGGTGATAATTCCTTATCGGGATACTCCCAGGTAGCGTGAATTTGATATTAAGCGACATTTGTAGCTTCATGATTGTATATAAATCACGGTGTGATAAAATTTCATATATATATATATATATATATATATATATATATATATATATATATATATATATATATATATATATATATATATATATATATATATATATATATATATATTTTTTATATAATGTGTATATATATATTTATTTATGTATACATATATGTGTGAGAGAGACAGAGAGAGAGATTAATACATGAAACAACATTATGTGTTGGAGAGCTACCGGGGTAGTTGACTATCTGGATTAGTGGATTTTGGGGAGAAAGAAATTATGCTTGAAAAACTAGATTCCTCTTGGGAGAAGCAAAACAAAAATTTCTCTTATCCTAAGAGAACTCTGAACTCTTTTCAAGATAAAAGAAACGAAAAAAAAACGAGTAAAATGTTTCTTCTTAAAAGCGCATTGTTTCAGTGTACGCTGAAATGTCTACATTTCATCGTCTCTTGTTTATATATATATATATATATATATATATATATATATATATATATATATATATATATATATATATATATATATATATATATATATATATAAGCATCAAGCTACAGCTGTCCTTTAATATCCAATTCGCTCTGCCTCGGAAATAATATATTTTCATATATGTTACCCGCAGGGGAATTTTTTAGTTGACAATAACTTCGTCGTCTCGTGGGCTCAAACCACGAAAGACAAGAACTCAGGACTACAGTGACGCCTTAAACCACACGGCCATCAAGGGACATTTGTAGCTTAATGCTTGTATATGAATCACAGTGATGTGATAAAACTTTCATATATATATATATATATATATATATATATATATATATATATATATATATATATATATATATATATATATATATATATATATATGTATATATATATATATATATATATATATATATATATATATGTATATATATATAGTCTTTGCTTCATAAAACTTTAAATCTGTGTCACCATAGAATGGAATTTAAAATGTAGGCCAAAGGACTACCGCTTGGACCTATGAGGTGTTCAGGGATTAAAATTAAATTGAAAGTAAATAGGTTTGAAAGGCGTAACAGGAGGAAAACTTCGCATTTGCACTGCGTAACAGTTGTTAGGAGAGGGTGGAAAGTAAGATGGAAAAAAGGGGCTATGAACGGAGGGACAATAAAATGAATGGAAGGGGCTGCAGCTAAGGGCCGAAGGGACGCTGCAAAGAACCTTAAGAAAAATTAAGTATATCTTAGTTTAACCAGACCACTGAGCCGTTCAACAGCTCTCCTAGGGCTGGCCCGAAGAGTTAGATTTATTTTACGTGGCTAAGAACCAGTTGGTTACCTAGCATAGGGACCTACAGCTTACTGTGGAATCCGAACCACATTATAGCGAGAAATGAATTTCTATCACCAAAAATAAATTCCTCTTATTCTTCATTGGCCGGCCGGAGATTCGAACTCGCGGCCAGCAGAGTGCTAGCTGAGAACGGAACCCGCTCGCCCAACGAGGAACTATAGAACCTTCAGAAACTCCTACAGTGCACAGCGTGAGGTGCACTGACGGCATTACCACCCTACGGGGATCTATGCCACATTAATGATATAATTTGTGTTTTTCCCTTTATCTCATTATATGACGTGACTTCAGAAAGACTCTTTGTTATTAATAGTATCCTTAATTAATTCATTTTGTCATAATTAAGCTTTCCTCAAGATAATCATCTTGCGATCTCATTAAAATAAGATAGTCGGAGTTTCCTGCCTTCATTCAAGCATCAATCCTCAACGTGAGTAGATTTCAGATTATCAAAAAAAAAAAAAGCATAGGCGTATTAGAAAGATCTCGATTTCATGGAGGGGAGGGGAGGGGGTTGGTAGAGAGAGAGGGATGCTTGGGGGGGAGTAAGGCCCTTGAAAAGCAATGCATCGGAAACTTGATTAAACCACTGGGGGTAGACAATGCAGGTCTATGACAGCATCCATGGAAAGGAGATTAATAGATTGGATTCCCCATCCTTGTATTCCCACAAACAACTGCATTTGGATTCCACCCCCCCCCCCCCCCCGTCGGACCACAACAGTGAGGGAGCGCATCCACGAAGTGCAATCATTGTTCGTCGTTATGTATTATCAATGTGATCATAATTGGATTACCGATGGTATACTTCATCTCGATACATAATGATGAATTTCAGGTTTAACCGCTCGGCGTACGGGAACCTGCTGCAGTTTGGGCACTCTCTCTCTCTCACACACTCACTCTCTATTGTTTCTCTCTCTCATTTTTTCCTTCAAGAGGGGCCTCTTTTTCTTTTTCTTCTCTGTTATTTTCTTTTATTTACTCTTTGAGAAAGAATTGCTCATCAGAGATTGGTGATTATCCGCACTATCTGTTCGTTGTTTAGGGGAGAACTTGTGTACAGTACTCTCTCTGGATAAGTCTTCTGTCCTTTTCCCTATTTCACATTTTTAATCTCCTCCAGCCCTGTCTTGAATAAGCTTATTTATTTCCCAATACGATTACGGGATGACGCTAAAATTTTAAAAAGTTCTTGATTTTTACAAGCCATATTTAATTTACTTATATATTTTTCCGTACAGTTGTCTTTTGTTAGTTAATAAAGTGAATTAAATGTCATCCATGTTAAATCAGTAAGGACAGTGAACTGCACAGCGCTTTAGCAT
The DNA here is from genome assembly GCF_040412425.1 of Macrobrachium rosenbergii. Taxonomy (NCBI): domain Eukaryota; kingdom Metazoa; phylum Arthropoda; class Malacostraca; order Decapoda; family Palaemonidae; genus Macrobrachium; species Macrobrachium rosenbergii. Next base: position 66,310,699 of record NC_089788.1, on the reverse strand, counting down.
CATTAAGGATTTCTGCGTCACGAGCGTGTTGGTGAATCCTCTGACCTGTTCCCTTGCCTTAAGGGCCTGATTGACGAATTGTCTATGCAACGGTGTTATCTCTAGGCATAACGAGGTCCTGTGATACGCATCCTTGCGTGCAAATGATAGGAGTTGCGGTGAGCCTCCCTTACACAGCTTTAATACTGCAAGGGTTTCGTCACCCGTGTTTTGGAGAATGGAGCCGTTACAAAGGTCTATTGTACTCTCTTACCAGGAAAGGGATGCGCAAGCTACAATCAAACTACTGAAGCCGTTTCAAAGGCAAATCCCGTCTATTTCTACTACTACTACTACTACTACTACTACTACTACTACTACTACTACTACTACTACTACTACTGCCGCTGCTGCTGCAGAAGTGGCCACGTTGGGCAGAACTTGCACTCATTCTATTAACGCTATTCGTTGATTCCATCATCTCGACATACCAGCCATCTGGTATGCTAAGCAGGAGTAGACCCCTAATTAACTGATAGACCTTTTTCTGTCTCTTTTGTTCATTTTGATGAAGGCGTCGCAAGTAGACCTAATGTAACTTCTAAAAACGTGCTTGTAAACTTGGCCGCTTTTCGACCACAATTCCTCCTCTTGTATGCCTGAAAATCCTATGGTTCTATTAAATAAGAGGTAAAGGAATTCTACCAACTGGCAATAAAAGGCAAGAAGTGGACGAGACCACTGACTAGTTCCGTGAAGAGCTAACTGGCCGGATCCAGTTTATCATGTTACGCGATGTGTTTCACTAAACTGGTCGCTTTGTGTGAAGTGTTTAGACAAAGTTTTCTATCCGTGAGGACATATGAGTAAGAGGTGCTACAGCAGGGGAAAATTAATTATTTATTTCCTCCTTGAAAGCAATACACATTCTGAATGACGGTTTATGCACACACACGTTTTATATATATATATATATATATATATATATATATATATATATATATATATATATATATATATATATATATATATATATATATATATATATATATATATATATATATATATATATATATATATATATATATATATATATATATATATTATATATATATATATATATATATATATATATATATTATAAAGGTGTATTATAGAAGATTAATGGCTCCTAGGGGGAGTACCACCCAATGAGCGCATCATTAATATTCTTTGATATTCTTCACGAGCTGCTCATACGTGCAAGACGACGACCTGGCATCAGGACAGCTTAATCTAAAACAACACCAAGAGCAAAAACAAGCCAGGAGGTGTATCATAAAAGAAACGTCTATGAGCGGGATGAATCGATTGAATTGAGGTAAATGAACTTAATCAGTGCACTTGCAGACTGAAATAATGGCAAAGGTGATTCATTGCGGACTGATAGTTTGGTGTAGATGGGAGGAAACACCATAGGTCAAGTCATATCGCAGGCCCATAGGTTTCGACTGCTTATGCTTCCTCTCCCCCCCGCCCCTCTGTCTTGAAGGCAAGAATATCTTGGGCCCCTTCGTGTGCTTACCAGATTGCACTAAGGCGGTTACTTCTATTTTTTATTAGTTATTTAGTTAATGTCTTTTGACCCAAGACACCTATATGTACACGTTAGAATGTCAAGTGTTTAATCTGTGGACGTACCCAGGATTTCATTTTTGGGGGTTTGGTTGGGAGTGCAAAAACTGATCCCCAAACAAATTTGATTCATAATTTTTCAAAAAGCATTGACGTACTTGGTCATTTTTGTTTTGGAGGATGCAGACTGCACTGTATCAGTTACATTTCTTTGCTTTTATTTTCACAATTTTACCGGTTCCCCTCGCCACGGTTCGAGTGGGTAAATGTTCACCCTGCTCCTCCTTACTATGCCCATGATTGAACCGTATTTGTAATGTAGTTAAGGTCTTGTAGTTATGTAGGGAAAATTAGTCGTAAAGCACAACCGTTAACTCAGCTTCCGTCTCCAGGTCCGTGTGCTAGGGCATAAAAATGAGGAACGAAGGCTGGGCAAAAGCAGTTGAGGCCCAGACCACAAAGCCATGAGACGTACCTGATTACTTTAAGGTAGGCATTGCTATTCTCGATATAAGTCGTCCCCCTCCCACTCCTCCCCGTCCCCTCCCCCTACCCTTCCTGTCGCTGCCTTTGCTTAGTCGCCATTCGGTGTAGAGGAACGAGTTTCCAGTCGTGAGAACAACTATTAGCAATACGTGGCCTCGTGTTCGTGTTTTAAATTAGAAATATTCTCGAAATTAGACGAAAAGCTTTGGTTGTGATGAAATTTACCTATGCTTTTGATACTGAGTTTGAAGAGCCAACTTCAGTCTCCTAATGATACCGTCATTATATTTCGTTCCAAAAATTTGCGTAAATTTTCCATTTTTATGATTTATGCTACGCGTCGCTGACTGTAGGAAATATTTATCACTGGAACCAGCCATTCCGGAAGGGAGGTAATAACAATTATCACAAGTGTCTTCTCACTCTCTCTCTCTCGACCTGAGTGATTTGAGGAGCCAGGATTCCTAGAAACCAATATCCCTGACTAAGGAAGCAGAACTTGCAATATGCCATGACGGCGAAATGTAAAAATGGTCTTGTTTTACCTGGAGATGAGGGGTTTCGATCGACCTGAACTCTCCATTCATCTCCCTGCCAGCGTAGGTTTCGATAGCTGAAACTTTTAAACCGCCAGGAATTCTCCGTTAAACCAGAGCAGTTCGGGTTCTGCTGTTATCTCGTTTATTTTGGACGTTTCGTTTCATATGATATGTATACACATACATATGAATATGTATCTTGTATTTCCCCAATGGTGCTGTGGATGAAAGATAAAATGTGTGGATCTCTTTTATATCTGTATACTGTATATATGTTTGTGTGTATATATATATATATATATATATATATATATATATATATATATATATATATATATATAATATGAATGAATTATATCACATCACCGTGATTCATGTACAGCATTAATCTACAAACATCCTTTAATCCAATTCGCTCTACCTCGAAATAACATATTTTAATATATATTATCCGAAGGGGAATTTTTTTAGTTGATAATAAGTTCGTCGTCTCGTGGGCTCGAACCACGGAAGAGCAGGAACTCAGGACGACAGTGACGCGCATTCGTGTTGTTTAAGGCGTCACTGTAGTCTAGAGTTCATGTTCTTCCATGGTTCGAGCCCACGAGACGACGAACTTATTATCAACTAAAAAAGATTCCCTTCGGGTAACATATATGAAAACATATTATTTCCTAGGTAGAGTGAATTGGATATTAAAGGACGTTTGTAGCTTAATGCTTACACACACACACATATATGTATATGTATATATATATATATATATATATATATATATATATATATATATATATATATATATATATATATATATATATATATATAATGTGTGTGTGTCTGTCTGTCGATCTGTTGCTCCTCAATTCCAAAATTCAGAATTGTGTAGCCGTCATACCTTGCACTCCTTTATTTGAATCCATGGTCTTCGGAACTGGCAGTGCAAGGTTAGCCCGGGCTGCCACAGTTTTAACAGAAACTCGGGTGATGGCGACATCTGTGCCTTGATGGAGGAGGAGTCTGTCGTTTCCCTGTACTTACTTGAGGCGTTTTTGGTGTGGGATTTTTATTTGTTCTCGGACTTACGTTCTTAGTCTATATTTCGGTACTTTTGTTTTATCTCCCCTCTAAGGAGGAACCCAAGGCCCGGAACCGTAGTCTTGTTGTCTTCATACTCTTACGTATATACATACATACGCACGCAAACACACATACATACACACACGTATATATATGTATATATACATATATATATTTATATATATATGTATGTATGTACTTTTCTGAAGCATGATTTAATTTCCGTAGTTCAGTCTTCATTTCTTATTCTGCATCTCTTGGAGAATATCGGGTGAATGCATTCGAGCATAGTAACATTGAATCTCGAGACTGACTTATTTTTGTAAACAAGGCCGAAAGACCACTGATTAGTTCACTAAGATTCAACACGATTTGTGGAAGAGAATACGGCAGAACAAGGAAAATTGGAATAAAACTGAATAGTCCATAAAATCCATAAAGTTCAACAGTCAATTATGAAATAAATACAATAAAGGTTATGGTTGCGATCATTATTCCAAACCAATTGATCATAGAAATTACAAATAAAAGTAGTGGCATTTTGCTCGTAAATATGGCGGAGGGTGGGGGCGGTTGGAGTACAAATAGTAACATACTGTTTTAGCATTGTATGCATGAGTTTACAAGAGTTAGCACTAGGAATATGGTCATTTACACAGACAATATTATTTTCAAAAACTCAAGTGGCACGTTTGTGCTGGCAATCGGTTTTTGAAAGCGCTAACTTTCAGTGTTAGGTAGTTGACAAACTTCATCAACGTCAACTTTTAAATGAGGGGAGGGAGAGGGTGGCAGTACGCTCTCATATCTGGTATTCCACAACTGCAAAATTCAGTAATGTTTAGGATGAAACATTACATGAAATGAGCTCAAATTTATTCATAATTTCTTTATGTTTTATTTATTTTATCGGAGATGTTCACTGTAGCACACACACACACACTTCATCTTTTCAGATAGAGTCTGAATTAAAAAATAACTTCTTAGAAATGTCATCTGCATTCAAATATAAACTACGTTTGGAATAATTTTTACATTTATAACCGACCACCAGATGCAACGGTAATTTGTGCAAGATGAGAAGAAATGGTTTCTTCTGTCACAATTAAATTAAAACTCGCCCAGTAAGGCCACTCACTGACTGATAAGTTATGTAACTGAGTGACATTATTGATACTGAAATGAATAAAAAGCATTCATAGAGCGCATACCCTTGGCCTCACCAAAGCCAGCCGCTATAAGCACTTTTTACCCACTAGACTCTGTTTAGTCTTTCAATTCCACATTAAATCTAACGGATCCTTCGTCAAGCTTCGTTAACGGGGGTTAATTATGGTATGAAATCTTGGGTCAGAAAGCCGTAATAACACCTTGGATCCGCGTCCGGATACGGTACCATCTCAAAATCTAACCGGCCCTTCTTAGTTCATCGTTCAGCCCTCAAAAGATAATTGAAATCCTTCAATAATTTCTTGCTGTAGCCTACAGATAAACAAACAAACAGACACAGGTCAGTATATAAATTCCAGCCAAATCCGTTAACGCAGTTAATGAACTTTGGGTGATTCCCTTGCTTTCGACCCAGCTGCTTCATTAACTAACGCAGTCTCATTGGTTCCACTCGGTGACGGCTCAGCTGAATCAATAATAAATGGAGTGTCCTTAGTCGCATAATGATTTGTTTATCTTAATAACAGATGATGATGACCCGCTAGTGCTTTTGTCATATTCCCACTTAACATAGACGTATCTACGCGTAATGAATACCAAGTGCTTTCCCCAGAGGACAAACCAAACTTCGATGAGTATTCTCAATAATTATTTCAGTTGGGAAATCCTTGTGGCAAGTGTTCACCTCTGTAATCAGATATGCACTGATGCTCTGTGCTCTCTCAATGTCCCGGATGTGATTGCATGAAAGGGTTAGCAAATCTTCGTCCCTGTCCTCGCTGCCTTACTGTCTTCCGAAATACCTTTCTTCATTATTCGTATTATATAAAACTTTGTACACTTTTAAGAGAATGTGAAAGACCCTCAAAGAGCATTTCAAATATGTATCTCTTAGGAACTGTACAAGGTGAAACCCCAGACACGCCTGTTAATCCCTGTAAGATATAGTTGCTAATGCGTGAACTTTTCGAATTGATCCGCCATGTGCAAAAGGAAAGAGCGGAGAGAAGTGAAGCAGAGAAAACTGCAGTTGAAAGGATTGAAATCAAAAGAGACTTGTATTTTTTTATCATACGCCTTTCTTTTACTTTTTGGAGGGCTTCTCCAGATACGTACAGCCTTCCAGTTTCTGAGTAAGTCTTTAGGGTTAAGTATTCGAGCTCCTTGCCCTATATATAGACTTCAGCAAACACCCTTACCAATCAAAAACTGGATGGACTGGTGGGCGGTAGGTTAAAAGGGATTCACAAACCTAGCAAACCTGAGCAAAGTGCTGCATCATTCACCCAATGCGTCTTTCTGAGGTGGGTAAGAAAGTCCCATCCACACACACGTATATCTGTCTATCTATCTATCTACTTATAATATATATATATATATATATATATATATATATATATATATATATATATATATATATATACTGTATATATGATTATAATCACACTAACACGTGATTTGTTTGTCACACTTCAACACAGGTGAAAAAATTAGACTGGCTTAGAAATGAAGTTGAAACTCGTCGGGACCTACACCCAATCTTATTTTTTCACATGTGGTAGTGTGATATACATATACATATATATATATATATATATATATATATATATATATATATATATATATATATATATATATATATATATATATATTTATTTATTTATATATATGTATATGTATGTATGTGTATATTTATACGAATATAAATCCATGTATGTGTGTGAATATCAGAGAGAGAGAGAGAGTGAGGGAGAAACATTGTTACCACGGAACTTGGCATCTAGTAACGGATTTCGAAGGAACACCCGCGGAATTACTTTCCCCATCAATCTAGAAAAATATCATTTAGTAGGCGTGGCGTTTGTGACAAGATGATGAAAGACTAAGAAAACGTACCTCGTTGCCACGTTGCCCGTACTCCGGCATTCTGCTCCTAAATCTCCATTTCCCTTTAGGCAGAGGCCCTCAGTTCATTCTTGGTTAAACTTGCCATCTGCGAAGGATCTAGTTCCAGGCATTCCCTTCCCCAATTTCACTCCCGAACGGTGGTCGTTCTTTTTTCCCAGGAATATTTCTTCTGAATCTTGACACACTGAAACGTTGCATAACCTGTTTCTCAAACAGGCTTTTAAACTTGCCATTCTCAAGTACTTCTTAATGTCAAATTCAAACAAACCCTGATGAACTCGTTGAGAAATAAACAGTATGATGGATAGGTACGTTTTCAACAGGTAATATTTGTAAATGTTATTCACATGGAGAAGCTCAGTGCTAAGGAAAGATGCAAAAACAGATAACGGAGGGTAAGCAAGAACACAAATTAAGAGCAGATGTGAATAGGGAAATTCTAGTCTCCAGCGCCATTTCCTCTTTTGCTTCGGGCATCCAACGCCATTTATCTTTCTTCTCCTGGCCTCCAACACCATTTCCTCTTCGTATTTTTCTTCTTCTTCTTTCGCAGACGAGACGAAAAATTCGAGTGAGGCGACAGAGTTCATTCAAAGATACGGAGTAACACCAATCATACGTCTGGTTGGGTTTCAATCTAGCGCCAGGCAGGGGGATTTAAAGCGGGGCACTGGAAGGGCCAATGCGCAGGGGAAGGGGAGAGAGAGAGGTGGAGGGGCTTTCCTTTTCAGGGAAGAGGGAGGCTGACGGATTCCTATTCCTTCGTGTGGGCTTCAGCCGTCTCGATGCTTGCGAACCAAAGTAGATCATTTGTGCGAAAACTCAAGTAGCTTTGCACACACCCAGCCTTTACGCGCGCCCGAGCGTCGTCTCTCTCTGAGGAAGCGCAGAGCGTGTGATTCACTGGCAAACGAATTTGCGTTTTCCTGTTTTCTTTCTGGGAGGAGGAGAGAGAGAGAGAGAGAGAGAGATCGAAGCATACACATATGTAAACACACACACATATATACACACACACACCGACACACCTTAACGCATATAGTACTCACATTGTGCGCGTGCAAGGTGATAAAAAGAGAAGAATCAGAAGTTTCAGGTTACTGCATATTTTATTTTGTTCTGGAGGAAATAAAATCTTTTATGGAACTTGTAGATTTACATGGGATCAAAGTATGAGACAGCAAGAGCATGCACTGTATTTATGCAAAGTATATATATATATATATATATATATATATATATATATATATATATATATATATATATATATATATATATATATATATATACAATATAGAGAGAGACAGAGAAAGAAATGTGTGCGATTATGTGCCTGTGTTTTAAGAAAGCTGAATTACCTGCTTAAATGTAATTTTTATCAGTAAAACTAATTTATACAAAGAGACCTGTGAAAGTGCATATTTATATAAAAACTGGATCCATTATCGCTTAATAACTGAGAAACGCGAAAAAAAATATAAAAGTGATCAGCGGAGAGTTTAAGGATAAAAATGGGCTTTAAAAGTTTCTGTATTTAACTTTCTTTATACTCAACTTCCTTTAGTACCAATTTCTTTGATAGATTTTTACCAATTCACCTATCAAGATTTTTATTTTGAAGAGATCAGAATTTTTACCATGAAGAGTATGATAGCAACGATTTAAAGGAGAGATTTAGGAACTCCATATCTTCCGGTTATAAATTACCATATTTTACAAAAATCTCTCTCTCTCTCTCTCTCTCTCTCTCTCTCTCTCTCTCTCTCTGTGTGTGTGTGTGTGTGTGTGTGTTTGTTGGGGGTCTCAATTTTGAGTGGTACCAGCCTCTCATCAGCAGCAGCAATGTAGAGTTCGATCCCAGGCAAGGAAAGAAGAGATTTAGGCCCGTTGTCAAAAAAAAAAAGAGCCTCTGCAGACTTAACATTAGTGGGGTATTTGGTTGTTAGTCGACTGTTTATATATGTATGTATGCATGTATATATATATATATATATATATATATATATATATATATATATATATATATATATACATACATACATACATACATACATACATACATACATACATACATACATACATACATACATATATATATATATATATGTATATATACATATGTAAATACGTATATATATATATACTGTATATATATACATAGGTATAATACACTGAAAGTCTTGAAGGTCAAAATCGAGAGGCTTTTGCAACTGGATATCGAAATAGACATTTCTGAAGAGGATCAGACAATAAATGAAGACGTGTTTAACAACGAAAAGTTTATCAATCTCCTGGGCTTTTGGTATAAGAGAGAGAGACAGAGATCTAAAGCTGACGCTGTGAATCCAAAAGGCAGTATTGGAGTTGCCTGTACATTCCCCTCAGCGTGACCAATGATATATTTCTAACTTGAGCACTCAAGGAGGAAAAGATAAAAGCCTCTTTTTCCCTCCGGAGCAAAGCTGCTATTACAGAAAGTGGCATCGCACGTGCCAATAAAACACTTTTCAGAGAGGTGTACCCCTGCTTGTCGCTGAGAAATAGTTTGGGAAAATGTTTGTCCCAGTTCCGATTTGCTTTCCTGGTGGCTCAGGGATGGTACATATTTTAGGTGTTAACAGTCTCTTATCACTATATGATAAAACATTCCTTCCTAGGAAACGCAGTACGTTTGTGCGCCAGTGTTTATTCCAGCGTTATGTCAAAGAATATAATATACCAAAAGAGAGTTATTTCATCACTTGACTTTAAAATCTAAAATCTTATCTTTCCTCTTCTTCTTCAAAGGCTGATTCCATTGTGGCATTGGTCTCATATTCAGTATATCAAATTTTATGTCAAGTTTGAATTTTAGATGTTAATTTGTTAAAAGAATGCTGTTTTTCTGTAACTACGCATGTACATCAAACAAGACAGATTTTAAAATGCTAATACAAAAAAAAAATTTTTTTTTTGCAACTCACGTGCATCTTACTGTTACAAAAATTGCCTTCATCTTATGTATCTGTCTCATTTCTTATCCAAAATATCGCTACACAGATGGCTGGATATCAATACAATTGTGAGCCCTAGACTGAGTGTTGACATAATGGTGTGTTAATGCAAAAAAATAATTTTCCTTTAGATAGCTAACTTACTTGTTAATAGCTTTTATATTACGAATCGTAATACTTTATTATTATTATTATTATTATTATTATTATTATTATTATTATTATTATTAGTATCATTATTATTATTATTATTATTATTATTATTATTATTATTCTTTATAACAGTAAGGTCATTTGAACATAATTTTCCATCGCCATGTAATACATAATTATACATGCGTTGCACAAGCAATAAATTCTCAAAAACCTCTCTCTCTCTCTCTCTCTCTCTCTCTCTCTCTCTCTCTCTCTCTCTCTCTCTCTCTCTCTCTCTCTCTCTCTCTGAGGAATTAATAATCTGGAGATTGTAGTGAAACATTTCTGAGCAACCAAGCTACCTCTCTCCTGCTGCTAGCTAGACCATCTACTGAATGTTTTTTTCTTTTCAGAGATTGTACTTAAGAATACTTTCTAACAAAGAAATCTACAGACACTAGAAATGAACTTCAAATTTGATGAAGGGGAAGTGAGGAAATTATGAATTTCAATATGTATTTTATCTTGCATTCTTCAGGCAAAATGAACTAATTCAAGATAATTATAGGAAAAAATAATGCAATTATGCATTGTCATTCGGTGGAGCCATGACATGAGTGGGACTCCCGCATTGGCCAAGCCCATGAGTTCTCGTTATTTTATTGACCAGCATAAATTTTTATAGAAAGGATGCTCGCGATTAGATCTAAGTTAATCTGGTTCGGCATTTGCACTGGTACTTGTTCCCTTGAGCATCCCCGTATGTTGCATATATATATATATATATATATATATATATATATATATATATATATATATATATATATATATATATGTGTGTGTGTGTGTGTGTGTGTGTGTGTGTGTGTGTGTGTGTGTGTGTGTATAGATAGATATGTAGAATCTATTGGTCACTTTTTACTAGATACATTGGTAATTGTAATAGCCACAGTGCCCTCCTCTCAAATTCTTCCAGAAGTTATGAGGGCATTGTGGCTATTGCCATCACGGTAGAACTATATAGTAGCTCCGTGGCGGCGACAGCCTTCTAACTTAACTTTTTCTACAGTTTTTTTGGTTGCTAATAATGAATTTACCTTTAATTTTTGGCGCTCGAGTGTAATTAACCTGTAATTAACCCCTAAAGTCCATCCAACAAGGGGTTTCCATACACGATCTTCACAAGACAGAGCACGGGTAAGTCTGTTTCGAACGGTTCATACCCCGTCCGGCAAGTGCAATAACTTGTTAACGTATGGGTACCCAACACCCCCTGGGCCAGTACTAAACACGCGAAGGGACATTCCATTTGGCCGACAACAAACAGATGCACCGCCAGTATCAGAACCCCTAAAAGTGTAGAAAAAACCAGTTTAAAAGGTAAAAACAGGCGCGGAGCTAATATAAAGAATTAACTATATAAGACCTTTGCCTTGTCACTTTGGTATAAAAGAACGTCACACGGGAAGCCTCGTTATTTTCACTGGACAACTCATTGTTTTGATACTGCAAGGTTTTGATTGGTGCAAGTGCATTTGACGTCATGCGTAGTATTTTCACCCACTGTAGATTTGACAAGTTTACCATATCCTAGTGGTGGAAACAAGGAAAAAAAAAATTTTCTTGCTGACGATCCTGTTTTGTTATGTCTTTTTAAGCGAAGACGTGATTGTTGGTGAGTAAATTTTAGTTTTAAGGTTTATATGGTGTGCGATATACCTTTCATAGTGTTTATGTACGATGTCCATTGTTGCTTTCCAAGACCAGAACCAGGAAACCGAACCAGCACGAGAGTTTCTCTCACCTTGGCGATTAAAGTTTCTCATCCCATTCGTGATTTCTTTTCTCGCAAATTCACATGAATACTCAACAGCGAAGCAATGAAAAGGTAAGGTATACACTATTAATGCGAAATCATTCAGTCGGGCAGTGGTAGGTTAGGTAACAAAGGTCAGAGTCCCGTTGCCCTGTCTTCCACAGCAAGGTTTATGTTTAGCCTGTCCTGTGCAGCGTTAGCTTACGTGTAATTTATTGTATCTGGAAGCCTAGTGTGCTTGGATACTTTAGGATTACTGTAGGTTACACAGCGAAGGGTTTTGTTGATGTAAAATTTTCATAGATCATCCAGTGAGGATTAGACTTACGAGTATTCTTAGCCTACCAGTAGGGTATATGCTAATCTAAGGGCCAGGCTAGTTTGCAAAATGACAGGAGCAGGCCCTAACACTATCTCCGAGCAGAAGCGTAGTCCATGTTTTTTCAGGTGTTTACTGTTACTTGGTGGTTCCCCCCCCCCCCAGCCAGGTCAGGGCACGGTGCCCCAAGTTAGGTTAGGAAGGAGAGGCCTGGTTAGGTCAGAACAAGGCATCCTAGGAAAGGTTAGGTTTGTTTTCGTTGGGAGAACCTGTGTCCGTCTGTCTCAGCTGGCCCCTAGGCTAATCTAGCTTAAGAATACACTTAAACTAGCTTTAGCTTTAATTATATCCTTAGAATATGTAATGGGGTAGAATGCAGTAATGGGTCACAGCTTAGCCTACTTTTGGGGTCCGGTAGCTCTTACCTCACATTCTGCATTCGCTCCCTTGAAGGTTAGGCTATCCTATTATACGATAATATTTCACCAACACAGAAAACAATATCGGCAATGGTTGAGTGATGGTCATTTTGGCACTTTTTCCATAATTTGAAAGAAAAAGGGATAACAACTTAGTGTAGGCTAAATATTTTGCAATAAAAGTATGGATACTTGTTAACATTGGTCAAGCCCACTTAGGCTATGCTGTTTTCAGGCATTTCAGTAACTTTGTGGACATTCTGTGTGAAGACTGGTGCTTGGCAAATAGCAGATGTCCTCGTGTTTCTTTCCTTTAGAATAATTTTTTTTATACAGTTTCTCTAGATGATCTTCCCCCTGTACTTTTGGAAACCCAAATTTTCAACACCTGAAAATAACAGCCTTGATATGTTCTGTGTAAAATTGGCTGTTTTGCCCTGAATGTCTAGTGAAGTGAGTGTAATCCCAAGAGTAAGATTAAATATCAAAATAAGACAAAAGACCCCTGCTTTTAGACATAAAGTTAGTTGATGGGATTGACACAAGAATGAATGTATGCGTTAACTTACCCTGGAAATCACAAAATTAGGCTACCCACGTTCAAATAGCCTAATGCAAGCAGAGTACAACCTACTCCTCTTGATGAATAACTGCCTTCTATACCTACATCCTAAACTTAAGGATTGTTGTAATTGGATGCATCAGGTAAGTTCAGGGATGCCCCACATCTTTACAGTAGAACCCTGTGTTCTAGGGAAGGGTAGGTGAGGTTAGGATGTATTTGTGTATTTCACTCTTATGATTCCAGATGCTGTAGGTCATGTAGTTAGTGGATTGAGGGGAGTAAAGCCAACTCTCAGTCAGGTTGGAACTGATGTCTAAAGTTAGGGAAAGTTGGAATATTTAGCTGTGTGTTTCTCAATAATGAAGAGCTGTAGGTTTGGTTAGGTTGTCAAGCAAATCCTTTCCCCTTGTGGAATGTTAGGAACCTTCTTTGGTTAGATAGGGTTAGGGAATGTTTGGATATACCTCTGTAATTGTCCTTTACACAGTTATATGGTTTAGACTACTTATCATGTGATTTATGTTTTACCATTATGGATTCACTTTTTTTTTCTTTTTTTACTGAAAACCCTTCTTTTCCACCTTCTTCCCCCCATTATTCTAAGGTACATAGTGAAGGAATTACAATAATAAGCAGATTGCACCAACAGGAGAGGTAAAAACTGCATAAAATGCAAGCAGTTAGAAAAATATATATTTCACATGTTTGACTAAGTTTTTTGCCTCCCAGTTATGTAATTACTACACATGCTGGTACAGCATTTGGCACATTTCTGCTCTGATCATGTAATGATGTGATGTGATTCCATCAGGTAGGGTAAATTAAATAAGAATTTTGTATTTTATGCATGTTGAAAAATGTTTAAAACTCCATGACCATTGTTGATAATGAGGGATTTGCTAAAGGGAGTCAGAAAAATCAGTCATTGTTGGTAAGAATATTTTGAAATCCAGTATAAGGAAAAGATGGGAACAGAATAATGGCAGTATGGTACATAGTGATAATCAGCATCTCCAACACCATGTGACACAAAGTTCCTGTGTGAAACTGTGTCACAAAGTTCCACAACTAATGTCACATAAGAAGTTGGTGAAATTATCTTTGGAAGTACTTACCAGGTCTTTTTAATTGGTGCTTGACCCTTTTCATTTTAGAAAATTCAGGGGCAGGCAGAAAACTCCAGCCAGGTAATAACACTGTCGTAGTTGAGGTCAGATTGTAAGTGGTATTAGTCCTCTCCTTATTTGAAGGTTAAAGTGGGATGTCCAGGGCCAGGCAGGTAGGATGCTGAATCCTTGGTTAGGTTATATTATACAGTACACAGTAAACCCCCCGTATTTGCATTCTCATGATTCGCATACTCACCAATTCGCGGATTTCTCTATGGAACATACGTACACATTGTTCCCGGAAAATTTGCCTGCTTCCAGTGTTTTTCACTAATTACTGTATGTTCATATAATTTTCATCAATAAATGCACTTTTTATGATAAAAATATTAAAATGCTCAGGTATAAGCATTTGTAGAGGGTTTTTTTTTGGTGTTTGAACTATCAAAATAGGCAGTTCTAAGTGTTTTTAGAGGGGTTCTAGGGGTTTTAAGTATTCGCAGATTTTAGCTATTCGCGGAGGGCGTGGTACGCATCCCCCGTGAATACAGGGTGTTTACTACCTTTCACTTATTTTTTAGGGCATATACACTTATCAAGTGTTATTTCAAGTTTTCTAAGTGTTGACATTCATGAAGCATATGTTTTTCATACTACAATTACTCATCAGATTTTGTACTGTATTTATTTTAAAATCAAGCCATTTTAATTAAAACTTAGCCCTTTAATAAACATTTCATCTCAGAGCTTTAGTTTTTATTATGTCAAAACTTCCAAGGAACTGCTAGAGATTTAAAACAATTTTTTTCAGGAAACAGGAAAGAATAAGGCTTATTAATATGTTTTGCTTAGATTCATAACTATAGCCTAGTATTTGCAGTAAGGCTTTCAGGGCTAGAATAATTTAGTCATTTGTATTATGATGGGCCAGTGCTGTATTTAATGACACACACATTCTATCAAAAGAATTTTATAGTCAGTTTTTCAGTGCATTGTAAACCAACCAAAAGTGGTCTTTCTTATTAAATTTGTAAGATTGAGAGAATTTAGTAACTATAGTGCACTAAACAATTTTTCACAAGCTCATCGTTAATGCAAACAGCACCCACAGACTACTCTCATAGCTCTTCCAATACACATTAGGTGGCTTATTGATCATCGGGAGTTTGGGTCATGGTTTTTTAAATCAAACCAGTTACATGCACAGGCTGAATCATTGATTCTGTAAATAGAACTTTTTTTTTTTTTTCCAAGGAATAGGCAATATGTGGTACTTTACGTAGGTATTATACTTAGTACTGTACTATCCATTTTGTAAATAAGGTTCTAAGCTTGAACATATAGCTCTTTCTTGTTCTGATACCTTGCTGATAACTATTTTATACCAGTATATTGCAGCTCCTGGTGGCTTTGTAAATAGAAATAACCATGTGTTAACTTTTATAGCCACTTCACAAGAAGTTATTTTTACAAGAACTTTCATTTGCTAAAATAGCACTTCAGTGACATTCTGAGAATGAGGTTTTCTGCCTGCTGCTAGTACTAGAAAAATCATTGTTTATCAGGCTTGGTAGATCATCTCTGCTTATTGCCACTTTTTGTCATTTGCAGACTTAATCGTGTAATGTAAAGAATATTTCAACAATGTTTCTTTGACAGAAAAGTATTTGTTAGCATAATCACATTTGTATTTTTGTGACTGGGATTTTTCCATCCTCTAGAGCATAAGTCTGTTTTAGGGCTATACAATGAAGTTGTGAATATCTGTTGAACATCATGTTTTGTGGGACTTGACTTCATATCTGGACTTTTAAAGAAATAGTTGTGGACTTATGGGGGACATGAGATTATCTCTATCTTTGTGAGATTCCAGTATTTACCATCATTCAGTAAGCTTGATGTAGACACCATTTTCTAAATAGAATATTTTTTTGGTGTTACATGAATGATTTAATCTGCCTTTTATAAATGATTCATATGCCAGCAGTCAAGAAAGGTCTAGTAATGTTACATTTTTTCAGTGTGAGGTCTTGATTTATTCAACTACTGTATACCAGTCTTGATCTCTTCACTACAGTATTACAAAAAATTTATTGCTAATATGCATGGGACTTTGCTGTTATATATAGTACTGTAATCTGTTTTATTGAATTTTCAGGAACTATGATGTGTACTATGTGCTAAACATTTGGGATTTTTCTGTAATATATGCTACTCCATTTTGCAGAATTTTCAGACACTATTTATAATGTCTACTATATTCTAAACATTTGGTATTTTAGGGTCATGGGTAAAAGAGTTCTTCTATTGAATTATTTTGGTGCCATAGTTTTAAGAGCAGACACCAATGCTACAGACACCTGAATATCCTTTTCCAGCCATGCCTTAAGAAATCAAGGAAAGGGAAAGAAGGGTGGGATATGCATAAAGAAAGCTGGAAGTAGGAAGAGAGTTCCAAAGTTTAACATCAAAAGGGAAGAAACAGTGACTGAACAGTATAACCTGTGGATTACAGATTTCCAGAGTCATTGTTTGGATAGACTGGGGAGTACCGTATTTTCAAATAATACGAGGGATTTGGTCTGTTTGACCTTGCGAGTACAAATACCATCTTGAGAGATGCTAGTCCAGTTCAACTATCCTTTACTTTTAAAATGAGAAGAAGCAGGTAGGAGAGTATAGAAGAGGGTGTTACAAAATTAAAATTAACTATAAGACTGAGTTATTTTGTGCTCTTAGTCTATTATTTGTTTAGATGACCATTGTTACAGTATCACACTAATGAATATTCAGCATTGTAATTTTGAGAGAAGCGTTAAATGGGGAAAGAGAGAAATAGCTTTGCAAGCTTACTTTTGAATTTTGCCGGACTTCAAAAGTTTCTGATTTTTTTATTCAGTTGTCAGAATTTTCAGATACTGTACCAGCCTACAAATAACATTTTTAATCCACTCTTTCAAATAGTACATTTGCTTGTTATTTTGAGCACTAGAATTTATGGTTGTCTTACAGATGCCATTTAAAAGAAAGAACCTCAATATTTTGAGGGAATGATTTTACCAGTATTTCAAAGGCTAATTGGGAAAATGGAACGGGATTTTTATTTAATACCATTTGCAACGTTAAAGATTGTCCTGAATGATGATTGTAAATGTAGTTGTGATTTTCAATCCAAAAAAACTTGATGGATAAATGGAAATGTTTTTAATTGTAGACCAATAGTGTGTTCCTTATCCTAGTATCTTGATAACTAACCCCTCTCTGATTAGAAACTAACATGTTTGTATTTAGTTCACTTCCAGGAAAGGAAAAGATTTATTGTGGAGTACAAGTGTTGTGTCGTTCCTTTGAGCTTTTCCCATTAGTAAGCACACTGAAACCATGTTTGGGTCTGATACCGGTCAGTCTTCCCTTTTGGTACCCCCTTCACCCCCAAGGGGGGTCAGCCGCCCAAGGTCCTTCTCTACTTCTGTACCTACTTCTAACTTTCCTTACATAGGAGCTTCACGTATGATGCAGGGGCATGCGGTTAGTAAGACATTGGTTATTAGCACTATATTAACTTATTTCTTTGTATTCTTTACATTTCATTGTTAACATATGCACCAATTCCTTTAGCTTGAAACATGCAACCCATTTTAGAGCTATTTTATAGGCAGTCATTTTCATTCTTATAGAACCAATGAAGACTTCAAGTACATCCTGTTTGTAAATGTATACTGTGCTTTTAAGTAGTTGTTGTCGTAGTTGTTTGTGTATTAGTGATAAAA
The DNA here is from genome assembly GCF_040412425.1 of Macrobrachium rosenbergii. NCBI lineage: Eukaryota > Metazoa > Arthropoda > Malacostraca > Decapoda > Palaemonidae > Macrobrachium > Macrobrachium rosenbergii. The sequence continues at coordinate 66,292,800 of NC_089788.1, read as the reverse complement.
TTCCACATTTATTTAAACTGCCAGCAACTTAGTTCTGTATCTGTTTATGACTTTGCATACAGTACCTTCGTAGAATTTGTCATGTATTTCAGTGTTAAATAACTTTTTGTGTGAATTATTCAGAAGAATGGTTGTTTTATTAAACTGGGATGAGTTGCCCTCATTAAAAGGGCACCGATTTACCAGTTTGACTTCGACACCCCTTTGTGGGGTGCCTCTTACAGTGAGCTTTATAAGACACACGTCAGACAGTACAGTACTTAAGATTCTTTTTATGGTCCCTTTAGTCCCAGACTGCAATACTTTTTTCTGTATTTTACTTTTTATCTGTTTCACTGGGTCTCTTTCCTCCTAGCTATCCATTTTTTTTGCCCTTCATTAAAAGACATATCTTTTATGTATCAAATGTACCCAGGTAATTGACAAAGCTTGCAAAATCATGATTCAAAATCTAGAGTGAAAACAGTGGCAAGTATGCCCAAAAAATTTGATCCATGTATTGTTTATTATAGCAATGGAGACAGGAAGGCCTCTGGGAGCTGCTGTGTTTGAATGACCTGGGTTTAACAGCAGATTCAAGAGTTAGGGTTTTAGAATAGTTTAAAAGAGATGAGTTTAATGGAAAAGGAGTGAGCGAATAAGCAGTGTAAACAAAACAAAGATGATGTAGACCAGAAAGAAAGCAAAGATTTAGAATAGAAAATGGACTTGATGGTCCTGTGGATGAAGTATAGGGGGTCAAAGCAGCATTGTGTATACTGCGTATCTTTAACTGATGGTGTCGTTTGTATTACTCTTGATGAAAAAGCTTAAAATTTGTGTCAAGGGATTTTGATATCACACGTTTATAAGTAAAGTTGATCGTAAAGAGATGGTGGAGAGGGGTCGTGTTACGCTGGAGAGCCAGGTTTTGGAGGAGGTAGAGCATCGTGTTTGTGTAAGAGTAGCCCAAATGTAAATTTAGAGCTAAAAGGGCAGTAAGAAAATTAGTAGCAGTAGCCAGGATAAAAGCAGTTAGCTGTATGGCTAGTAATGAGGGAATAATCAGCAAAATGAAAAAGTGGATGTGGAAATAGTGGGACTTTGATCAGTGGGAAAACTTAGAAGGTCATAGAGAATGGGTATGATTTGGGAAATTCGGTAGAAAGATTGTCATAAGATAGAAGAAAATAGGTGATCAAATGTCTGACCAGCAAAAGGAAACCCTAAAATAAAAACAGTGATGACGACCATGAAACATTATTCTAGTGACATTTTGATGCTACTCCTACAGATGGTTGTGAATAGGCTGTCTTGAATTTCTCACAGAATTGCTGCTTATCAGGTATCTCATATTTTTGAACTACCAGACTTTTGGGTTGTGAATTTTTCTCCAATGAAAGCTTGGAAGAAGGCCTAATATTTAGCATAACTACTATCAACTTCAACAGATTTGAACTATAATGCTTATTCAAATTACAAAAAAAAAAAAAAAAATTTAAAAATTACCGGGTCAGAAACATTTTCCACGTTGACATTAGTGTCATCATGCTAATGCAAGCTGACAGTGGGATTTGAGTTTGGAGACTGATGAATTTTAGGAAATAACCATGTGTACCAGTTTGCACTATGTCACTGTTCTCGATGAAAGTTTTATTATTTTTCACAATGTGTACACATTTATATAGCACACACCCAGAAAGATATAAACTTATTAAGCAAGTTGCTGTTTAATGTGTTGCTCATATATAAAAAATTAGAAAAAATTTATGGGGAGTCCTGTGACATACAAACAGCAAACAAACAAATTGATAAATACATTTATTCAAGTTTTTAGCCACTGGAAAATGTCAAAAGCATGGAAAAGGTGTGTGGCAATTTGAAGTGGTAATGCAGTTTCAGTTGAACTTATGAGCATCACCATGTGCAACAATTTAAGGAAACCTGTTATGCAGTAAAAATAAAGGAAAACTTTCTGTACAGCACTCAGCAGTGTGGCACTGTGAACAGACACTGGACTGTTGTTTTTTCCATATTTAGTTCTTATTGTAACTTTTTTTATATGTCACTACTGTATTTTTAGTCCTTCAGGTCTTTTCCTTTACAAGCCACCTATCCTCTCTTTCTTCCCCCTATATATCCAGCTACATTATTACAGATTAAAAGTTTATAGTACACTATGGCACTACAGAAGTATGTTTTTTCTGCTTCACTTTTGTTGTGATGAAAGCACTACAGTAGTAAGTTCTTTCTGTTTTACTGTTGTAATGGTGAAATTAACGTAACTTTTATTCAGTTTTTGCTTTGTATAAAATATTCCTGCTTATTTGTCAGTTGAACTGCCTCTTTAGATATATTTACATTTTTCTTAGTGATATTGCAAATAATTTTCGTCTGTGTTTGTGTTAATGTTTAATGTGTTTCAGTGGTATATACTGTACTGTATTTCAGTTTTTAATTGTATTGTTCTTGATAAAATTTTCTTTCCGCAGAAGACTCTTGTAACTGTTTTTTGGGATTTGGCTATAGTGTTGATACCAAGAATAAATGGCATCATATACATCAGTCTTAAAACAAGAAATCCATTCAGTGACCATTTTCTCACCTCCCCTCAGTTAAAAACAAAATTCAAATACCCCACCCTTATATTAACAGCTCTTCACGAATGAAAATATGGTACAAAGGTCTTGTAATAACCAATAAATCTACAAGGTGAAATCTTAGTAAATATCATTTATTTATATATAAAAAGCCTCTATTTTTCGTTTTACCATTGTCAAAAATCTGCCAAAATTCAGTCCTTTAGGATAATGAAAAAAATCTTAGGGTATTGATTGGACAGTATTCAGCCTATCGTGTATGAATTTTTAATGAAAGTAGTTGGAAAAGATGGAGAAGTAAGATTTGGAAGTAAAATTAACTTATGTTTTGTGATATGGTCTTCTAAAATTTGGCCTGATGTGGCTCAGTGTTACTTGGACCAATGTTTTAAGTGTACCGAGCTCCATATGGTGGTGGGGAAAAGGCACCAGTAATTAAGTTTGATGGTACCTGTATTATTTCAGTAAGATTTATAATACCTTATTGTAATAAGTAAGTAACTATATCTTAGTTTAACCAGACCACTGAGCTGATTAACGGCTCTCCTACGGCTGGCCCGAAGGATTAGATTTATTTTTACGTGGCTAAGAACCAATTGGTTACCTAGCAACGGGACCTACAGCTTATTGTGGAATCCGAACCACATTATAGCGAGAAATGAATTTCTATCACCAGAAACCAATTTCTCTTGTTCTTCACTGGCCGCTCGGAGATTCGAACTCGCAACCATCAGAGTGGTAGCTGAGAACGGAACCCGCTCACCCAGCGAAGAACTCCTTATTGTAATAAACAGTATATTATACTGTTCTGACAAAATACCGCAAATGCCCAAGTTTGTTGGGATGCTAAAGGAAAAATCTCCTATAACTATGAAACTATAACAAATTTTGATGTAATATTTGACATTGCCTTATGCCATATCTAGCTGTAAAAAAATTTGATTTTTATTCAGTTTCATTGATCATTTGTCACTGAACCCCTTTAACCATAAGTGATACTTGGGTGAGCCAAAGTTGAACCATAGCCTTCTCACTGATTCATTTTCTGTTCTTGAAGTTATGTTTTAAGATTAACTGTGAATGGTACAGTATTGCAGGAAATTAATTTTAAGCTAAAATGGTATCTTGAAATTGTTGAGCATATAGCTTTTGAATCGTATTCGTTTTCTTTATACGTTTTCTCTCTAAATTGATGATAATATCAAGAGTAAAAGCGTTCTTCCAAAAGTACTGGACAAAAAAGGCAACTTCACAAATTGCAGGACTCCTTTTTCGTTTTTCTGATTTAAAAGTGAAGTAATATTAGTGATGCCCCTCATCAGGATTTGTGAGGTTGCTTGGATGTGAGTTACGGCTGTCATTTATTGCACTTGAAAAGTAGGACTTCAAAGCTTCAGGACAAAGTATATTTGCTCTTTTTGATATTCTTTGTTAATGGTTTTAGTTTCCTCAAAGCTATTAGTAAAGTTTTTTTCATGTTCTTTCAGGAACTATGTCTTACATGCATACTTTTAAGTGTGAACTTATTCCAAGGCAAGTTGTTTTGTTGGTTTAGCCATTGGTACTTATCACTTTCCTCACAAATTATCAATATTGTAATATGTCATGTTATTATAAAGTGGCATCATTGTACTTTACATGATTTTTTTTTATTTCTGTTGACTTTGAATATTGGTGTATGTATAGATTTTTTCTTCAAAATTTTTGGGAAATATCATAATTTCGTTATGTGTGTGTGTTTTTTTTTTTACATCTTGCACCTGTTGATTGCAGAGACATGTTTTTACTTGCACTTGCACAAAGGAATGCATGGTACTTTGTAAAATTGCTGTGGAGACTTCTAATAGCAAATTTGCAATTAATGGATATATGATAATTATGTTGGTGGTTGGGTTATTTCTTATACAACATAGTGCTTGAAGTTTTTGTGATGTGTTATGCACAGAAGTAGGTAAATATACAGGAAGGAGACTTTTCTCTGCTGTGAGAGTCATCTTGGCACTAGTAGATCATACAGCAGAAAGTGTTATTTTTGTGGAAAATGTTATCAGGTATTCAGTTGTATATAGACATACGTGGATTTTTTAGCCATTCAACATGTGTTCATATGAATTATAAACCATTTTACTTACATGCATTTAGAGTCACGTGTTATAAGAATATGGTGAGAAGGGTGTTGTCATAATGGGTGAATAGATTTCTGTGTACGGGTTTCATAAAAATAATGATCATTGATGCTGGGCATTGAAAATGGAGATGAATCCATGAAAAGTGCTGTTAAAGAAGAAAATTATGAATGCCTTCAACCCCGCTGATCCTACCCGCTCACTGTTTAAGCTCGAATGCTGATTGCCACAAGGTTTAAAGGTTGCTCATGTGTGGCAGAGGCAAGAGACAGGTCATTGCTATTGCATAATGTCTTAAGAACCAAACATATACACACACATGATCACTACCCAAGCCTCCTTTCCACCCAAGTTAGGACCAGGGGAGACCAAGCATTGGCTACTGATGCAGGTAGATCAATGGACCTTCCCAAATCCCCATCCTCAGCTTAAAGGGACAGTAAAACATTTTGTCATTAAAATTATCAAGCCATGAACGGAGCTTGAACCCAGGATTCTAAGAGTGAAATTAGATAGTGATTTTGATTCCACTGAGTGAGCAGGAACAAGAGATCCCTACCTTTTCATTAAACTTTATGTGGAGGAGCATAAGACAGGGCAAGTTAGATAGTTAAGAAGAATCCAGGTATCCCACGAGAACTGCAAAAGGTGCACTAGCTGGAAATGGTTGTCGAAACTTGATAACACCGTGAACACGTGAGTCAAATACATAAAGATTGGAAAATCCAGTCATACCTAGAAACATCTCAGTTATTCACAGTACTGGGTCCAAAAGTGCTGATGAGTATGTGTAAAGTGAGGATGTAGGAATAGTGACCAGGCTAGCCTAGGCTATGCTACCTGTAGGCTACCCAAAATTCCTAGCCTTACTCTTGCAAGTCTTTGAGAACCTACATTGTCTAAAAAAAATTGTGTAGAATCCTAGGAAATAGGAGTGATTTTTTATTTTTTTATATCAAATTTATATTACAGTATACATAAAACACCAGAAAATATGACGGCAAGCAAATGTCTCACTTATGAACTCATCACAGCCTACCCAAGCCTATCCAAGCTATGCATTCATGATCAAGTCATTGTCATCAAACACAAGATACCAAAAGCTTTTGTATTGTATTTAACTTATGTCTGTATGCATATTAAATACTGTGTAAGTGCAAGTGCAACAAGGGAAAATAAATAGCCAGATTACCAGTAATGTTGAATGGTGTGCACAGTGTAAGTGTGAAGCTACCACACCGCATGTCTGCTAAATACTCATGTTATTTACATTTTCCACGGGTACAATTTTGCATGTACAGTGCAGTACACATGGTATACAGTTGTATCATGAACCATTTGTAAGCGCAGTATAATAATGTACATAGTGCACAGTTTACCTGGGAATACTGATGGAAAAACAATAATTTCCCCCATCCTCTAGAATAAGCTAGTCAGCACGACATTCTCATTGAACCAATCAGTGTAGATATAGTGTTCACCTAGTTTGCCAGGATGAGCAGAGGTATTTTTTGAACTACCACCCAGACAATTCAGTCTTTACTCCACACATCCATATGTACACTGTGAGTTTTTATTTTCACTTTTGCCATATATTGCTGTTGCATACATATACCTGTTTGCACTGAAAAAGGTGCAGTCATGGTTGTATTGTGTAGATGATCGAGGGTTTATATAGGAGCTACATTACAGATTCCTTTTATTTTTAATTGAAATATCACAAAGTGGGAATTTGGAAATGATAGTCAAAATGCCCCAAGCCAATTCCTTCATGATTAATAAAATCTGTGCAGCGGTAGTAATCAACTTTGAGTTTCCATTAATTCTCAGACCCTTAAGTTTCAAGCATTCACTCACCATAGTTTAAGAATTGTACCAATAGCTTTTGTATATACAGAGGTTTTTGATCACTACAGTGATGTCCTGTATTCAGATCAAGGACAGTATGTATCACAATTAATCTGGATGTCTCTAAGGTGTATTGATAAAGTAGTGAGAGAAGATACTCCTTTCAATAGGGCACATCAGTCTGTGTGCCTCACACCATTGTGGCATCTTTGCACTCCTTTTGTCTGGGGGTGACACCCATGATATCAGGTGCCAAGCTGCAAATAAGTAGACAAGAATGTACTCGATATCACATGGTATTGTGGTGACTGGCGATATATCATTGCTGCAGTTGCTCTCAGTATTGGAAATGCTGCCTACTTTATAAACTCATGTTATACAAGTATTCATAACCTCTCAAGGTGGTGTTCAAGCTAACAGAAAGTTACCTCTCTTTAGCTTGCAACATTACCCAACCTCTAAATTATCTAAATGTGCAACCTGTTTTGCATATTTAAAGCAAATGCATTGTAATGAGTGCCCTATGTAATTATAAATAAATTCAACTAGTGTCAGTACCTATTTGACATAGTTAAGGCTATCCTAACATTCCCGTTATTGCATACTGTATTCATATTTCACATTTGCATGTATGTTTGGTTTTGTGGGCACCTTGTCTTGTTAAAATAAAGTGGCAACCTGCATTCCAGTTACAAACCTCTTTCAGCAAGAGGTAGCTGTGCATTACCTGAGTATCCTATGTTCAAATTTTTATTAAGGAAATAGATTTTTGACAACCATAAATTGAAAGTTTGGTATTGACAAGGATGACAAGGTATTTTCTTGCACCAATAACCCTCATTTCACTACACTCCCCCTAAAGTTACTGCAAATGAAGTTGCAACAAATCTTCACGTTTCCAGCTTTTGAGTTTTTACAGCCAGTTCACAAAAGTCAGCATTCACCAGTGATATGATAGCTGATGTTAGTTGCCCTGTTTGGTGGCATGTTATATGAATGTGGATAGTACTGTATATCTGTAGTGATATTGTGCTTAGCATTTTCAAGAATTTTATGAAGAATAATCTACCTAGATACTATGGATTCACATGAATACACTTATGGGTTACTCAGTTCCAACTCTAAAGGCCACCGTCACATTTTCAACCTGTAGAGCAGTCATTGATATGTAGGTCATTGCAGTTTTATATATTTATCTTTTAACCTAACTGTAGAACTGTGGTAACCTAAAGTCTGCACTGACTATTAGCATTGAAACTCATAATGAATACCATTGCTTCTTCACATGCAGCACAGATAGGAATGTTATGTATATCAGGAGTTGATGCCACTCAACTTTTAACCATTAACAAATTAGTGAATATAACCAATCAGGTTAAATTACAACTACTGTAAACCTTGAAAAGCTGTTGGTAGATTTTTATAAGTTGCCCACAGTTATTGACATTTCTGTATTGTGTTTTACCTACCTTTCTATATGACTTCCATCACAAACTAACAGCTCCCAAAATGATGGAGAAATAAAAACTTGGTTATTTTACATACGCCATATTTATTTTGAATTATTTTCCAGGTGCATTTAGTCTTATGTGTTGCTTTTTTTTGTAATTAGGACTGTTTGACTAGAACTGACTTTCTGCATAGAATTACACTTATAAAGGATTATAACACTGACCAAAGAAATCTTGGGATATATTTTTGTAAAAAATAAGTGATTTGGGAGTTTTGTCCCCTATTTGTTCTTTATATGAAAAATTAACTTCAACTGTCCATAGCATTACTGAAGTGGTGACCACTTGGAAATAAATTAAAATTTTAGCAGTATTTGAAGTCACCTGTGTACCACTAATTACTGTACAGTATTTAGTTTTGCAACCTTTTTTATAAAGAAAATTTGCTGTACAGCTCATGCTTAGAAACAAATGTAATGAGAGCACTGGCCTTGATATCCTTTCAGTTGCATTTTTGTAAATAGTTAGAGTACTGTATACGTGTCACTATTTGTAGCAGGTGTCTCTGTTAAACTGTGCTTAGGATGTGTCAAAGGTTCTGTACAGTGACCTTTCAGTCATGGTTTTGAGCCTTTTTGGGTTTGGTATACACAGGCACACTTTTATCTACTTTAGTAATATATTTTTCAGTTTTTATGGTGCAAATTACAGTACTTATTTGATTTTCAGTTCAGTAATACCTTACTCCTACCTTGGGTTTTAACTGTGGGTTTTCCTCACTGTGAATGGTCATCTGATTCTATTTACACTTACTCATCAGTAAATAGCATTATGGCTCATGTGTTAAGAATGAGCACATCTTCTTGCATATGATAATGAAAATTGCAGAAGTATCTTTCAGTAAATACATAAAGTAAATATTCTCCTGCAAGCATGCATTTTTTGAAATTTATGCTAACTGAATTTTGAAAATTTACTTGTATTTTATATCATTTAAAATAGTTACAGTATTCAGAAATTGTCTTTAGTTTAAGATTTTCAGAATCTTCAACCTTGTAGTCTATAATATACGTAATGATAACTACATTTATCTTTATTGAAAATACCTCATCCACTATTTCAGATTTCCATGCGGCTGGTCCCCGCAGCAACTAATGCAATGGGAATGTATACATTACGGCAATTACACTTGAGCCGTGCAAAGCTCAAAGCCTCAAGTCGAACATCAGCCTTACTCTCTGGTTTTGCAATGGTAAGTATATTATAAGGTACATGATTTTTTACTGATTTTTTAAATTTTTGTTGCTCTATAGCCTTAAGTTCTTGTTATTTACCTTGCAATAAAAGGTGCAAAGTAAACAAACTCATGGGAAACCAAGGTACTACAGATTTTGAAGAATCAAAATCATTCAGCCTCTTGTTTGGAATCATTTGCATCCAGGTATATTTTCTGGAAACCAGATTCTCCAAAGAGAATGTACTGTAGATTCAGAATTATAGTGTCACCATTTATGGGATCTCGTAAGGAAACCCACCATGTACCAGGAGGGTTGCTTAGGGACTACAACCCCCAAGTTAACTGAGTGATATACTGTATACTGTATATATATTTTTGTTGTGGAATTCATTCAAATCAGTTTTATTGTTTCTGCATTGACTGAGTATTTTGATTGTTTTATTTTGACGTTGGTTATCAGACATGCAACTTTCTGAAGACTTTTTGTCAACAGCTCTGAGCAGGATTTACGATCATATACAAGTGAACTGCTGAAGACATATTACTTAAAACTGACTTTTCTGTACAATTGATACTGTCAAAGAGATTCTTCATGACTCCTATGTTAGCAGGGCATTTTTTAAAGGGTGGAGAGAGTATTTTCACGGGTGCAAACGCAAAAGTGTATTTCATTTATATGTTACAAAGTAGTTTAGCAATGTAACATCTTGAGTCTTTCTTTGGCCTCGCCTGAAGGAGTTGTTCTCAAATGAGGCTGAAAATTGAAGCAAGGTACAGTTGGAGGCGTTGGACAACTAGTTGTAAAGAGACCCAAGTTGACAGGTGGAAGGTAATAGGCAGTAAGCCAAGCTGCTGGGGCTGAAGAACCTTCAGTACTATTTACAGTGTGCTGCACACATGGGCACACTTTTAGAGATACTTCCAGATGTTTAGACTGAATATTTTATCATTTATTGACCTTAAAGATATTCATGAACTTCAAGATAAAGATAATTCATCTACAGGTAAATCCTTGAACTAAAATCTGACCCTCCTGAGTCTTTTAAGAGAGCATATAAATCCATTTGGTAAGCCTCTACTTCATTCCTTCTTTGAACATTGTTTTTGTAGCCAATACATAGTTAGCGCCATCAACATGATGTATGAACCATATGGAGCCTAGGTGAATGAAGTTTTTAATTATAGCCTTTTGCATGTGTAAGATCAGCTGGATGAAACCCAAGATTTGGAGATAACACAAGTGTAGATGGCTCCTTTAGATATTTATTATGTTCATCTGTGATTGTGGAAAGTGATCAAATGATTTCTGCAATCATGAGGGCAATTGTTTTTTCACCTTTGAAAACTAAGAAGAAAGAAGTACTGTGCCCCAGTAGTTTGTGTTAAAAAATAGAGTAATTATTTTAATCATTTGAATTTTTTTTTGTGCTTTGAGTGAAGTTGCTTAACACTGTATTTGAGAAACCCAGAGAGAAGTGATAAGATAAAAGAATAGAGGAGCTGAAGAACATTAATTTTATTATGATGAGAAGGACAGGTGAACCAAGGATTTCACAGTTATATAACACCAGGCGAGACATGCATCACACAACATAGATTGTTATGGGTTGACTCAATAATGATGAATAAAAATGCAAACAAAGAGACAGTCAAGAAAATAAAAATATGGAAATTAAGAAATGGAGCCAAAGGGAGTATCACAAAAGTGTAGCAAATGCATCAAAGCACTTAAACCACTGAAAGGAGGCATATGAAGGATGTGAGAAGTGGCATGCAGTTGAGCACTGGGGAAGGAATGAAGAAGAAAAGAGACGTGGTTGTGAAATCAAAGGGTAACTGAGAGAAGAGAACCTTCATGTGAAGGACAGGTAGAGAAGAAGATAAAGAAATTTACAGGAATAACAAGAGGCAAGTGGAAAGAGCAAAGAGGAGTTTTAAGAAATGGAATCTGAATCTTAGCCAGCAGAGGGAAATGATGTGAAAGGGACAAAGTACATAAAAGAAGGAAATGGAGAAATTAAATTTGAAGAGAAAGGAATGATGAAGGTAGTGTTTTGAGAACTTTTTTGTTGAAGAGGGTGAATAAGAATTGGAGGATGCAAATAAGGGATTTTGACAAAGGAAAAATCTATTTCTGAGGAAGGTCCCGTGTCACCCGGTGAAATTCCATTACAGCACGAATTTCCAGGTATAACCTTGCTAGATATACCAGAGAAAAAGAGCTTTCAGGAAAGCTGGGGTTACTACCCCCAGTCGAGCTTCTAGGAAGGCGTCGGTATAAGAAGGGGTGAGTGAATTACCACTACCACGGAAACCTACTCGAAAGATCTCTCCCTATCAAAATCCCCGGAACAGAGCGGTGAGCCGTTACAGCCCCACACCAAACACCCGCCAGGACGGCGACACCAGCGCCACCTACCTCATTCCATGCTAGCACTAACCCCAGACTTGGCATGTGCAAGAGGGAGGAGAGTACTAGGTGATTCAGGGGAGGGTCACCGGGTGACACGGGACCTTCCTCAGAAATAGATTTTTCCTTTGTCAAAATCCCTTTTCTGAGTCCAGTCCCGTGTCAGCCGGTGAAATCGTGATAGAGAATCATGCCAAGGCTGCAACTACCAGGAAAAAAAATGGGGGTAATCTGAAGAAAAGGCAAAAGTTTTACAAAAATAATTTTAATTAAGCAATCTCTTCCATGTAGCAAGAATATTAAGACTAAGGCATACTAAATCTAAGGCACATTAAAAACTTAATACTATAAAGCGTGGGGAGGTCCCGACGACGGAGAAGAAGCCCCAAAACCTTAAAATTACTTAAAGCAAGGTGAAACATGAAAAGCGCACAAAATAACTGCAAATATAACCTTAATACTATACACGTAAACTTAGGCTAAACACGTAAGAGACAAAATCAATGAGCAATAAGAACATATACATATATCTGGGGTACGTGGAGCCAAATAAAAACTGTCCAGTACCCCATAAGAAAACAATCATGGCATGTCAGATTACACTTTTTCCATCAACAGGTACAAGAAACATCAATATGAGGAGCCAGGCAGTGAGGTATAATCAACCAGGAGAATAAGCAGAAAAGTAAATGAGGCAGGCGGGCGGGGAAAGGAAAGGACAAGGATATGATTAATTAAGGTGGGGAGATGACACTTCCCACAGCTATGGTAGAAAATTTCAGGCTTGAGCGATTTTAAATAGTGGCGTTTAAACACTAGAGGTGATTTCCAACCCGTAAATTTAGATAACTCTGAAAAGTCCATATTATGAAAGTAATTAATGGAAGTAGCAACTGCTCGAATATCATGAACCTTGGGAACTGAATCTGGGTTGGCTTGTTTAATGAAATATAGAATTTGTTGTCTTATAGCATTTAGTGAAAGAGTACCACCTTTCTCCCTGATAAAAAGAGGACCCGACTTACTCTGTGGAGTTCTTAAAAGGTAAGATTTAAGTGTATAAACTGGACATAAAGACTGGTCTTGAGGAAGGGGCACCACCTTCCAAGGAGACCACCTGTCCTGTGGGTCTTCGTTCTTAGCTAAAAATCTAGGGTCAGGGGAAAGGAGGACCTCTCAGACGGGAGGAAGTTCACATAATTATCACCTCTAGTGAGAGCCGACAGCTCTGAGATTCTAGCACCTGAAGCCAAGCTAATCAAAAATAAAGTCTTCCTTAACATATCCTGATAAGAGCAATGAAAGTTATCCATCTCTGATGCTAACTTGAGGACGTCATTGAGAAACCACGTAACAGACTGTGGGCGTGATACTGGTCTCAGACGAGCGCATGCTCTGGGGATAGATGAAAAGTAGGAATCTGTAAGGTCGATTTTAAAGCCAGAAAGAAATACTTTCTTTAATGCTGACTTGATTGTGGTAATAGTGGCCGGAGCAAGGCCTTTCTCAAACAATGATCTAAAGAAGGAAACTCCTAAATTAGCTGTCATGATTTTGGCTTCAGATGCTTTTAGGAAGGAGGCTAATTTTTGACTGCTGAGTCATACTGTCTAATAGTAGAATCTCTTTTATCTGATTCTAAAAACAGAGTGTTGACAGGGTCAATGTTCGCTCCTTTTGGGCTGCAGAATTTTATAAAGTCCATAAAACTAGGGCATTCTGAATTCTTGAGGAAGCTGACACAGTCTTGGTTTGTACTGTCTGAGTCAGAATGGGCTTGGGAATCCGAAGACTCCGTAATCCCAGTTCCTGAAGAAGAGGAACCAATTGCTCTTCGCCAATAGGGGCTACTAGGGCTAATTGACCTTTGAATGTCCTGAGTTTGTGTAAAACTTTCAGCAGTAAATTTATTGGGGGGAAAAGATAAATCTTCTCCCAATTGTTCCAATCTACTGTCATTGCGTCTATGGCGAACGCCTGAGGGTCCAGGTTGGGGGCCACATAACAGGGGAGCTTGAAGTTGCTCTCCGTTGCGAACAGATCCACTTGGAGGCCCGGAACCCGGCGGCAAATCCATTTGAAAGATTCCACGTCCAGGGACCACTCCGTCTCCAACGGAGTAGTCCTGGACAGGGAATCCGCCACCACGTTCCGCACCCCGCTAGGTGGGTGGCTGACAGGTGCCAGCCGTGCTTGTTCGCCAGGGAGAAGATAGCAACCATTACTTGGTTTACTCGGCCTGATTTGGAGCCGCCCCTGTTGATGCAATGAACTACCACTGCGCTGTCCAATACCAACCTGATATGAATCCGGTTGGGGGGGCGGATTTTCTTCAGAGTTAGAAAGACCGCCATAGCTTCCAGGGTATTTATATGGAACTGCTGAAACATTGTGGACCACGTTCCTTGTACTTTTTGTTTTGGTGAATATCCCCCCCAGCCGCTTAGGGAAGCGTCTGTGTGAACTACTAGTGCCGGAGGGGGAAATTGAAGCGGAACTGTATTGGACAGGCCTTTGACCGAGGTCCAAGGTCGCAATCTTGTCTTTAAGATTTGAGGAATGGAGGAGACCTTGTCTCTGAGCTTGACATTGGCTCGACTCCGCCACACTCTGTTTATGTCTTTTAATTTCGCTTTTAATAGCAGGTTTGTCACTGAGGCAAACTGAAGAGATCCCAGGACCCTTTCTTGGGACCGGCGGGATGCTGATGGATTTTTGAGGAATCTTCTGGTGAGAGATGCTATCTCTTTCCTCTTGGGAGGCGGAAGGGACAGCGTGTGAGATGACAGATCCCACTGGAGACCCAACCACTGAAACCGGGACTCCGGAGTCAGACGGGACTTCTCTCTGTTCAGTTGAAAACCTAGCGACTCCAGGAAATTGATGACTATGGACGTAGCTTTCTGACACTCCGGAACTGTTGGTGCCCAAATTATCCAATCGTCCAAATATGCTGCTAGGGATATCCCTTGAGACCGGAGTTGTTGTACTACCGTGTCCGCCAGCTTTGTGAATATCCTGGGCGCAATGTTCAGACCGAAGGGCATGACCCTGAAGGAGTAGGCTTGATTCCCGAGTCTGAAACCGAGGAACTGAGAGAAGTTCCGCGCAACCGGACGTGATAATAAGCGCCTGAAAGATCGATAGAGGTGGTGACGGCTCCACGCGGAAGTAGAGTCCGTGACTTGAGCTACCGTAAGCATGCGAAATTTGTCGCATTTTATGTAGAGATTTAGATGCGACAGATCCAGGATCACTCTTTGCTGATCGGAGTCTTTTTGGGAACAGTGAATAACCTGCCTTGAAACTTTAGGTGCCTTACTTTCTTTATTGCTCGTTTGTTGAGCAATTCTGTCACGTAATCCTTTAGGATTGATGTGGGTGGCTGGTAAAACCTGGTTAGAGGAGGAGGGTTTTGATCCAGCTCCATCCTAGTCCTTTGGACACAATGCTGTGTGCCCAAGGGCTGAAGGTCCATTGGTCCCTGAACCAAAACAGGCGACCGCCTACCTGTGTTCTCTCAGTGGGAGGGAGCGGGTTTATTCCCCTACCACGTCCAGGTCTTCCCCTTGGGGTGGTGTTGGGCTTCCCCTCTATGAGGGGGCTTTGCCTCTTCCTCCCCCCTGCAACCCTATTAAGGCCGTGAAAGTAACCACGGCCCTCATATGTGGGGTTGTACGCTGGTGAGGCCACATAGGAGGGTGCAGCTGGTTGGACCAGCACATACTGTTGGGGGTGAGCCTTGAAGTAGAAGGCTGCGCTACTGCCGAGACCGGGACGGCTTGGACTACCGCCTGATGGTGGGGCCTCTTATGCCTCCTGAAAGCGTTTACCTCCTCTCGATTGGGGGCCGGCCGATTCTGGGGTCTTACGCTTATAGGCCGAAATGCCCCAGCGAGAACGAAGACTCTGGTTGGCCCGTGTAGCCTCGGCCATAACATTCGTGACCTCCTCTTCAGGGAAGAGGTTAGGTCCCCAGATCGAGCTTTTCACGAGCTTGTTAGGCTCGTGGCGGATAGTCGCATCGGCAAAGATGAACTTCCTACATTCCAGTCTGGCCATGATAAATTCAAATAAGTCAGACTGGAAGCCTGCCAGCAAGGATTTAGCCAAAACTTGGAAAAAGGCTCGTCCGAGCAGGAGACGGCAGTAGCTTCAGTAAGGCATACGGAGTTCAAGGACCGGGCTAACTTAACCCGAGCATCAAACTCCGCTTTCAAAAGAGTTTCCGGCAGCTTGGGAGCTGCTCACTGAATTGTGTGGAAGCGCAGAAGGGTCCAGCTTCCCGACTGTGAAAGTGGACGGGCGCCCAACCAGAACTCATTACTTCCTGGGAATACCAGGGAGTAGGGTCTGTCTCCCTCAGCTGTGGTAACGGATTACCATCGGGCACGCTCGGGCCGTAGCCAGAGCGACTTTGTCAAGCAAGGGGTGGGTAGGTTGTCTCCCAGGGCAAACATAGTAAAGTTGCCCTTGAAAGGAGTCAACCGTGTTGTCCGCCTGCCACTCTGTCAGAGTGCGCAGAAGAGCCGACTGAGCTTGGTCCCTAGGGACGATGACAGTCTCCTAGGAACCTTGTCTGACCGAATCCAAGCTTCCTCCGTAAGCCTCACGAAGCCTGGGTAAGGGGGCAGGAGATCGGGGGGGAAGAACTCCAATTCCTCCAACCGTCTCGTGCCAAGACCATCAAGTGTCAGCTTGCCATCATGTTGGATGGCCCGGAGTGCAAAACGCCAAGGGTTACCGACATCGAACGGCGGGAGGTCCGCAGTGTCGGGGATAACATACTGTGGTTCGGCTGGGGGTGGGTGAGCCATTCCCGCCAGTATGTTATCATGACTGGCCAACTTCTCGGAGATTTTGTTAAATCTCGAATCTAGGTCCTCTGTAAATCGCTTATAGAGCTGATTGGCAAAGGCCTCTGCGTCGAAAGCAGGTTGGCGAGGAGGGCTTGGTTTTGCAGCCCTCTTACTCGCGCCTTTGCTGGAGGAACCAGACTTGCTCCCGGAGGCTACAGGTCCTGAAACCTTAGCCTTCGACGGGGGGAAGGGCGATGCCTTCTTGGAAGTCGAGGACTTGTAGCCCTTCGCCTTCCATGAAGTCTTCAACTTCAACTTGGGGATAGCAGACGGAGCTCTATCACCCAAGGAGGAAGACTTCACAAAACCTGCGAAAGAAGAAATTGATGAAGCAGGGGAGTCAAATAAAGGGGGGCCCGCCCCAACAACCTCACTTACCTCACCACTTACCACCTGGTCCTGCTCTATGTTCATTGGTTCCAGGTTAAGATCCATGGCGGCTACATCCTCCGAGACCTCAGCGTAGAGGATATCCGCTTGGGGTGGCTGGGTCGCATCCCGGATTTGCTGGATGATAGGGGTGGCAAGGTCTTCAGGCACTGCGGCCGCCACCCGTGCGCCGGGGTAGAGCAAGTCCCTCAACCTGGCGTCGAGGACGTAGGGCTTCCCCGACGGAACGTTCCTGCCAAACCCAGCCACCCAGGCCCGGAGGGATTCCAAGGCAGACTTCTTGGAAGCTTCGTCCGCCTGTAAGAAAACCAACAATTAGCTAAGAACGAAAACCATTCCGGGAACCTCATAAACAATATACAATATACAATATGAGGAGCATAAAGCAGGAGTAATGTAAAGACTGTCACTTACCGACTCATCCTGGACAGTTGTGCAGAGAGCGAAGCAAACCTCACAACCATCAGGGTGCCAGACAACCAGGTCATCCAGTCGGACCGCACAACCAGCGTGGGTCCGGCAACCACGTGACCGTAAGGTTGTTGGAGGGAGGCGGTGCACCCGCTCCTCACAGCGAACAGTCTGTAAGTAGAAAAGTACATGAACCTCCCACCCTAAGCAAACTAAAGCTGGCGAGGCCGGGAAACTCAACTGCAACCGGAATACTCCGGCGGAGAAGAACTCCCTTATCATAAACTGGGCCAATAAGCTCTAAATTACATAGAGTGGAAGGTAAAGGATTTCAGACCCCGGAGTACTCCGGGGAATGAAGGAAAGAGAGACCAGGAACTAACCATAAGGGCTGCCAGTAAAATAACGGCGGAGCCCCCGGGTATAGGACCGGACTCACGTATATAATATATATAATGAATTAAGGAGAGTACTCCTGTAGATAACAGACTTATCTAAAAAACAATAACAAAAATAATAACAGTAACGAGTGATGGTAAGAACACAAGAGGACGGAAGGATCCGCTCCTCTATAAAATGAAAAACCTTCCGCCCTTACTTCCCCGCCGGAGAAACAAGACGGGTAAAATGCTCGTATGTTCGTAACATAGGCTGAAGCAATATTTATTACCGTATCAACGTAACCCGACGGGGAGACGAGGAGTGACTCGAACACGTTCGAGTAAACAAACCACCAACCCCAATACAGCGATGCTAGGGACGATATGGGAGGGAGCGAATCCCTCAACCAACAGGAGAAGTCCCTGAACTCGGAGAAAACGCCATCTAGCGTCACCCGCACGAGTAGAGCAAGGCTGGAGAGAGGAGGAGGGGGGAGGGAAGGAGGAGGAGTAGGCTACCAGGAAGGAACAGGAGACGGGGAGAAGCTCACCCGCTCAACTGCACCATACCTCCCAGACGATGAATCTTGGAAGGGTAATATGACTGGAAGCAACGCAACCCGAAGCCCGACTCCTACCTAGGCGAAGCCTAATATGGACCTAACCTTAATATAGGCTAGGAAAAGGAGGGCAGAAGGGAGGAGGAAGCAACAGGGAGAGAAATTTTGTGCCGAGAACCAACCGGGATCGAGAATGGCGGGCAAGGGGGCGACTAGCCTAGAGGAAACACATCCTAAGAACTCGATTCCCCCCAAAATGGAGGAAGAGAACTAAGGGGCTCACTCTGCCCACCGAAAAACGATCCCGGAGGAAACAGCAACAAAACTCCCTCAACCTGAACTCCCCACCCAGGGCAAGGGGAAGGAAGCAAACAAGCCTACTCCACAAAATAACCATCACTCATAAAAAACTAAAATGTGCTCAACAGAGAGCGTAGCCTACCACGGGGAAGCGGTTAGATCTGAGGCTGCCGCCAACACCCGAGGTAAACCACCCAATAAAATAATAAAAATAAAACTAAAAGAGAGCACCATCTTCAAGCAAAAATTAATTAGCCTAGTAAGACCAAAAATAACAGGAACCCAACCTGGAGGGGTACCTAGACGGGGCATCACTCCCACAGAGGCCAGTAGGCCAATTGAACGTAATTCATAAGGGGGGGAGCCACCGCAAGGAACCACCAGGAAGGGAACCAAGGGGGCAAAATCTATCTATAACGACGAGGAGACAACTCCAACTGAAAAGAACAGAAGGAGTAAGCCTCATGGTCGACATGGCTGGCGGGGGACGCCACGTGGCGACATAATAAGATCTCAATATTTATGAAAATACGAGACCGTAACAGCCAAAAAATAGAACAAAACCCCACAAGAAGATGGTACTTAACTTGGAAATGGTAAAGCTGCTCGACGCCATCGCAGAAAGTAGAAAAATTCAAAATAATGGAGACGAGCACACAAAACAAACAGCGATTTCACGTGCTAGAAAATGGAATGTGGTAGGTGGCGCTGGTGTCGCTGATCCTGGCGGGTGTTTGGTGTGGGGCTGTAACGGCTCACCGCTCTGTTCGGGGATTTTGATAGGGAGAGATCTTTCGAGTAGGTTTCCGTGGTAGTGGTAATTCACTCACCCCTTCTTATACCGACGCCTTCCTAGAAGACGCCGACTGGGGTAGTAACCCCAGCTTTCCTGAAAGCTCTTTTTCTGGTATATCTAGCAAGGTTATACCTGGAAATTCGTGCTGTAATGGAATTTCACCGGCTGACACGGGACTGGACTCAGAAATAACATATGTTAAAGTTGAAAGAACCCATGGTATGATGAAAAGATGAAATGCACTGGACCATCAGAAATAAGTTATTTGCTAAGAGCAGCTGGGATAAAAGGAAGGTATAGGACCAGAAGAATAAAAACATTGTTATGACAACAATAATATACAGTGTAAAGGGATGCACTGTAGTGTGGCAAATATAGAGAGAATAAGGTTGTTTAAGCAGTATGTTCAAATATCAGAGAATGTGCTGGAGGAACAGGCTAAGAAAAACTGTAAATTCATAGTTTGGCTTCTTCCCAGAGGTCAGCAACAGAGTAGTCTTTCTTTATATTGAAGCAAGTACAGGAACAATACAAGAGATTGAGGAAGAGATTGTACCACATGGTTTTAGATATTAAGAAATTTTTTCATTGTGGACCAAGACAATCAACTAGATGGACATTATGAAGGCAGAAGGTATAGAAAGACTTTGGGCTTACCATGTTACAGGACAATAAAACAACATCTACAATGATGACAGTGGTATCAGAAAAATTTGAAAAAATTCGGGTTTCCATCAAGAGTAAGCCCTGAACCCTTTGCTGTGCACCAAAGTACTTGAAGCTACAAAGGATTGTAAGAAAGTAGACTTCTAGTAACTGCTGCATGTAGGAAACCTGGCGTTAACTGCAAAATCAGAGGAAGAGGTTGCGGAAATGTTTGATTGATAGAAGAGATAAATGAAGAGGACAAGTCTAAAAATCAGCACACAACAATACTTAAAATGACTGGAAAGCAAACAAAGGAAATAAGTACCAGGAAAGTGGCCAAGTGGTTGTTATAAGGAAGGTGTGGAGGTTCACTCATTACTGTGAATCAACAGTGTCACAAGAGATGCTTAAATTTGCAAAATATATAAAGAGATAGGTCTTTTCAGTTCCTGCAATATATAGGTGCAAATTGGAAAGAGACAGAGGTTGAACATTGTTATACAATGGAAGGATAGCTCTTAGAATAGATAGGTAAATTTTGCCTTGGTAGCATCTTGGAGCATGTAGCAGCATGGGTAAAATGTCAAGAAATTGCTTGATTTTTGACAAATAAAAGTATCCCATCAGGAAACGGAGCAAACATTTTTTTATGTGCATAAGGCGTGTACTATTGAATGGAGAGATATGTGTGCACTGTCAAGAAAATGAGGATTTTGAAAAGTTGGACTAGAATACTACAGTTCATGGCTGGTTTGCAGTGAGAGTATCATGATATAGATGAAGTGGCAGAGATGTATCCCATGAAAATGGATATGAAGGGATTAGGAACAGTTAGTCAGAAAAGTAGTAAATGAGGAAGTGGCAAGATGAAGACCTGTAGGAAAGCCCTGGAAATCACTGAAAGCTGGCAGATATTGTACTAGACTAGAGAGAGTAGGGGTAACTCATTTCACATGTAACCCCATATTGAAAAAATCTGATGTAAAAATATTATTGGTAATGAACTATGAAATTGGAATTTTTTTTTAGTGTTTCATGGTTGGTTGGTTAAGATTAAGCTGGCTTTATGCCAGAAGTGGCCCCTCCCCTAAGCAGACATGAGAACACTTCCCAACCAACAGACTCATGTTTCACATGAAGTTCTTTAAGGTAATATTCCAAATATTCCATAAGGAGTATTTCATTAATTATGGTTGTTTTCAATATTACAGTAGATGTTGGTTACTTTGCCATACGTGTAAGAACAGAAATACATATTTATTTATTGATGGCATTGCTTTGGTAAAATAGTAGCAAAATTTGGTTTCTCTTTTCAGGTAGCCATGGTTGAAGTACAGTTAACCCCACACTGTAATTGTGATAAGAATTTGCCCAATTGCCCTGAGGATAAAAGTCCCTGTAGCCATGTTCCAGAGGGCTTGTTAATAGCATTCAGTGTATGCACAACATTACTTGTTGCTGTTCATTTACTGGCATTGATGATCTCCACTTGTGTGCTGCCACACGTTGAAGCTGTTGCCAATATGACACATGTTGACTCTGTCACCAGTTTGCATGGAGCAAATACAAATGTTATATCTGACTCACCACATCTGACCATGCACAGGTAATGTATTTCATGAATACTGTTTTGGAATATCTGACTTTAAAATTGTGCAATAATTAAAGTATGTTTTACCTAACAAATTTAGTACAGATATAGTATTACCTTTCACTTCCCTCAAGTGTCAATAGTTTTTCGTCTTGATGCTCAGTGAAGATACTGATAACTTTCATTAGGTTAGGATATTTTCATCAGTTTAAAGTTCTAAATTTATGACAAAAGTACCAAGATATACAGTAGTATAAGGGTTTAATTAAAGGAACAGTAATCTTTCCTTTGTGAAAGGAGATACTAAATATATTCTAGAATACCTGTATATGAGTATTTATAAAGCAAAATTGTAAATCATTAATTTCCCATCACCTGATTTGCTCATGTTTTCGATGTAATGTCCTTTCATTGAAGTATCAAACCACTGATCACGTCATAAAGTGAAATTTTAATCTTTTATGAATTAAATTATACATTTCACCTTACATGCAAGTCTTTTTTCATATAGACTGAGTTTATTGCACACTTCTGGATAAGTGTAGTTTATGGAAGTATGTAGAAAAAATGAGAAAAGCATTTAAGCTGTAGCATTATCTATACTTAGAAAACATAGAGAAATATAGGCAGTGGCAACAAGACACCAGTGTCAGACTTCCTAGTTCTGAGACTGAAGCTTATCAAATAAAAAAGCCTTTTACTTTATAAAAGCCCAGGTGGAGGTAGATAATTTTGAATCCTTATTAGTAGCTTGCAAAGTAGCTAGTATTTTATTATAAATATAACAATTTACTTAGAGGGCCCTCCTACAGGCTCCTCTAGCCTTCTGGCTAGTGCAAGCAATATGGGAAGGACTGACAATCATTGGCGAATCTGTGGTTACTAGATGTGCGGCAGACAAAGAATCATCATCTTGTTCCTCTTTTTCATTATGCAGTGTATCTTATGGATTGCTGACCAAGCAAATAGACTCATAAACTGTGTTTGTATTTTAAAAAATTTATTTTGCTGTTTTCCCCCTTTTCCCCCCCAAAAAAAATGGGGCTCAAAATGATGTGCATGGTTTCTTATTCCTAATTTAAATTCTATAGCCATATTGCAGTAAACAAATTTTCATCCCAAACCCAGCCAGCCCTGTTTAGGAATAAGCCTTTAAGTGAGCCTTGTCAGCATAGAAATATGACCTAGTGGCCTTTAAGAATTAATTTATAATCAATTATTGGAGAAACAAATCTCAGTTATGTATGGGTACACATATTTAAAAACAAAATTTGTACAGAGGTCTTTCAGGAATCTATTCGATTCTCCTTTTCCGTTGAAAAGGGGAATTGAACAGATTCCCAAAAGACCTCTGTAGAAGTTTATTTTTAAATATGTGTACCCATACATAACTGTGATTTGTTTTTCCATTTCAAGACTCATGCTGCTATGAGTATTTTTTAATCAGTAATTATCAGCCCCTTGTGTGGATCCTACAAATATGAATGACATAACTTCATGAATGAGGGATAATTCTGAAATTCACTATCTGTATTATTTATGAAGTCTCAGATTGAAACCCAAAAAGATTTATGATGTTAAAGTAACATGATATACCAAGCAAATAACATTGATGTACAGTATCTGAAGGTAGAATAACCAGCATTAGAGTGAAAAGTACTAAATCTGATCAAAATCAGAAGCCCATAGAGAATATCAAAGCAGTTATTTACCATAACTTGCTACAGTCTTCAGTCCTGACAGTTCCATAGAATGAGCGTGTACAATTTTGATATGAGAATATAATCCCATGAGCTTGTATAAAAGACATTGGTAATTTGGTATACAAATCAGAAATTACCATTAAGTCAGTCAGTCCTGGAAAACTGACAATAAACGTAGAATGGTAATTTATGTCCATGGCAAAATCACTTGTGATGCAATAGTAATCCCAAGTCCCACATTTTTTATTTGCCATGACATTACCTGTTGCTAGCTTTAGTGAAATAACTGTAAGCG
Organism: Macrobrachium rosenbergii; assembly: GCF_040412425.1. Classification (NCBI taxonomy): domain Eukaryota; kingdom Metazoa; phylum Arthropoda; class Malacostraca; order Decapoda; family Palaemonidae; genus Macrobrachium; species Macrobrachium rosenbergii. The sequence continues at coordinate 66,269,216 of NC_089788.1, read as the reverse complement.
AAATAGATGACCAATGAAACTATAATTATTATGCTTATGATATACAAAATGTACTGTAATTACTTCAGACTGCCAAAACCAATAACTTCTGTTGCTTGAATGAATAATTCATCATCACTCACTTTCCATATGCTCCATTCAGGTGGCAAACAGATTTGAGCAGCACGTTTTGGATGATTTATATTCTAGTATTCATTACCCAGTAATGATAGCAAATTCAATCTTAATCATTCTGTTCCATGCTATGATGTGAATAAAGCAGACTGGGAAAATTATACTTCATATATCATAGATACCACTACATCCATATATGGTCTCTTAAGAGGTCATAAGAAAACTATAACTGAAGATTCCCAAATCCTCCCACTCTCAAAGTAAGAGGAAAATTCCATTGTCGTAGGGATTATCAGGACTGGCTCATCAAAAACATAGAATCTGCTATAAACTAGATTATCGAAATAGAAGACTAAATGAAGATGTATTTCCTCAGGAGAAACTCTTATCTTGGGAGATCTTTGTTTTTTGTCATTACTACTTTGCCAGCTTCTTATTGGGATTCAGAGCTTGTTGTTTTCTTGGAGTTTTCATAAAGGATTTTTTGAATTAATTAGGTTAGTTTGGTATATGTGAAGTATCCAAAAAGGTTTTGATTTTCCTAGGGCTCACTGAAAAACAAAACGGTCATTTTTCCAACTCATTTACAGATATTGACAGCATCAAGGTTTGTGATTCTTTATTTTGTAGACCACCTGTTTGTTTTTTTATTCTATAAACTTTGTCCCTTATTATTAAATTATTTTTTTCTTCCCTATTTTCCTTACTTTATTCCTGCCTATGCTTTCCAACCCAACATATTGAGTGCCATTATCCTGCACGCTTTACGTAAGGTTTATTGATACAAAGTACTTTGGCTGTCCCAGAAACTAAGTTCTTATAACACAGACCTAGTATTTTCCTATAAACTGTCTATCACATTTACACAACATTTGCATTCTTGAACATCCCTAGACTCAACATTCTTCATTCTTTTGTCTACCAAACAGAAGATCAACAGTCCACACATCCTCCACTTCAGAAAACAGGTAAGATCCAGTCACCCTCTTCACTGGATTGATGTGCCTTTCACGAACAACTGAAGCACCCACATTCAGATCTTGTAGCTTGAACACCTGCAAGAGAGCAGACTTTTAACCTTTAATAGAAGAGACTGACAAGATTTTGCAGTGACATGGAAAAGAAGAAAGACTGCAATCACAGAAATATTGGAATCGATCAGATTAATGCCCTTCTTAAGACATCAGCTACAGAATTAACTCCACTTGGCTTGAAAGTTGTTGGTCGAGTTCAGCAGGATTCTTGGATGGTTGCTGCTGACTCTTCCTAAATTCCTGAACCTTCAAGATCTGATGGGTAACCTCCAGGCAATACTTTGAATTCTCTTGGGGTTGCCATGGAAATCTGGTTGCTTGAGAAGTTTCTTCCAAGTCAGACTTCTGATGGCCATGTACATTACAGGCAGGTTTATGAATCATTCCTTCTGTAGCCAAAGACTGTCAGTCACCATCATCCTTGTGTAGCTGGGGGTCCTGAGCTTGCCCAGTGTCCTCCAAATGAGGCTGAAAGACAGAAAAGCTTACGCATCCATCTTGTTTCAGGAATGCAACATTGCAACCAACTTTCAGGCGAGAAGTCCTAGGTAGGCTAATTTGAATTATGTGTTGGCAATACGTGGTTCAGGTTTGTCATCAACAGCTCCACCAAAGGCATGTCCCACAATTCTCAAATAGCCTTCCAGACTTCTAGATGTAGGAACCACTATGATGGCAGATGGGAACCACTCTGATGCCAGAATCTGCCACCTCCAACTGAATACAGTACACATCCTTTTGTTGTGCTTTCTTGGGACAAATCACAGAACAGTGCTTGTCATTTGTCTCTGCCCAAATGAAGATGTCTACTTTTATGTCATGAGGGGCTGCTGACTTTGGACACCAGGATTCTTCAGGTGTGCCATCAGTGTAGAGATGTCCATCATTGCAACCTTTCCTATTAAAAATGGAATGATTGATGGAGGTCTAGGATGACACCCTTCAACTCAATAAAGTTATTCTGCTGTTTCATACTGTGTGCTGACCAAAAGCCCTTCCCCTGCACATCCAGGAGATTTAGTTCTCACTTGTGTGTAGACATATTTGAATATTAAGATCTCTAAAGAGGGAGGGGCAAAGGTTACTCCTGATAAGAAGTGACCAGAGTCTTTATGACCATTGAAGGTCATCCAAGACTTTTCCCAAGGCCACAGCTGCTTCATTGTCTGAAAATGACAGCAGTGACTGCAACTTTACCTGCAACTGGAACAGCCTCAGTCTGAAAAAGCTGTGTGGGACTCTCCCATGATGACGAAACATGGACTGGCACACCTTGGTGTTGGGATTCAGACAGTGCTAAAGCTGTCATTACAGGAACCAGACCTGTTGCCACCCTAGCCAGCCAGCCATCCAGTTATCTCCAAAGTTGTATGCCAGGCATATCCACCCATGCTGACACTGTTGACAGAGTTTTGAAATAAGACTTTGAAGCTGTTGCCAGGCTGAAACACTGGGCTCATACAAAGCATATCTATTCCCTTGACCTTGAAGTTTAGGAATGCCAAGAAGTCAATGCCAAGAAGTCCAAAGTCCTAATGGATTGTGCTGTAACTCCAGTGCCCCCTTCGAGAGTGGGACATATTGGAGGATCTCGTTCACTGGGTTTAGGTTGATTGTCAGCCACCTTCCATTTGTCACCTTTGGGACATAAAACAGACGACATTAGAACCAAGGTGATCTGTCCCATACCACAGCTTTTGCAACATTGACCTAACCTTACTGTCCGGGGCCATGAACCTCTCGAAATTCTCAGTGTATATCCTAAAGTCCATGAGATATGTACAAAAATACTAGGCACAAAATCACAAAAGTAAGGCTGTTTGATGTAATAAAGCACCAAACAGCTAACAAGAGGCACTGAATATAAGTGATATTAAACCTTGTAATTTATAAAGATGAAAAGTAATACATTAATTCCTCAACCCATAAGACTTAATTTGCTTTTGTTCCTATACGATAACAAACCCTTCCGTCTTTACATTGGGAAATTTTTCCTGCGCTAGCTGGAAACCAGTTATGAAAAATTAAAACGTAATCGATCAAGGCATGGCAGAGTAATACATAACATCATCCAGTGGGGTCAGCAAGTGGGAGGAGCCTCATCTCGCTTGCCCCAAAGAATCCCATGATGCATCAGTGTTCTCTTAACTGCCTTTTATGTGGATGTGCGCTGCTCATCTCTCATGAAAAACCGGTTTTTTGTATACCTGCCATTTCGTTTGCAATTGTTTCTGTATTTCTGTGTTTTTGAGTATGCTGACAGACCGTCACATCAAGAGTCTTTCCTTCAGATTCAAGAATAGAGAAATTCAAGACAGTCATGAGGTCATTCTTGTTGAAACTGAAACGGCCAGCACGTCAGTGGCAAGTTGTTCCAGGTCATCTGCCATTTTTGTAGAACCTCGTCCCTCGAGGCCAACTTCACCTTCACTGGTTACAGTGGAGGTTGAAGGAGTTCTGGTCCCCAGAACTCCTTCAACCTACACTGGTCCCCAGTGAGGGACTCTCTATTATTCCGTGTTCCTCTATCATAAGAGGTGAGATGGGACTTGGCATGGTGACTGGACAACAGGAGCCTGACCATAGGAATTCCCCTTCATGCTCATCTTCCATAGATTCTTCTCTTTTCAGATGCCTTGACCAAAGGATGAGGGGCTCACATGGAGGATCTTCTGACTTCAGGAATGTCGAATCAAGAAGAGCAACAACTTCACATCAATATCCTGGAACTGAAGGCGGCTTATTTAGCCCTTCAGGATTTTCAGCATCAGGTGACAGGACATTCTGTGGTCTTGATGTCCAACCATATCATAGTGGTGGCTTACATAAACAAATGGGGGAGCTAGTCTCTCACCATCTTCATGATTTAACAGTTCAGTTACATCAGTGGGCAGTAAACCACTCAGTGGTTCAGTCAGCTAAGGCACATTCCAGACAAGAGGAACATAGTGGTCATTACACCAAGAAGAGGCAAAAAGAATGTTCTTTCTTTGGGGAAGGCGATGGTGGATCTTTTTGCCACCCTTTTCAACAGAAAGCTGGAAGTATTCTTCTCAGTAGTTCCAGACCCTTGGGTAGCGGCAGAAGACACACTTCAACATCCATGGGGCAGCCTGGATGTTTACACCTTTCCACCCTTTTGCCTGATTCATCAGGTGCTCAGAAGGATGATGACCTCCCAGAACCTCAGGATGACACTGATGGCTCCCCTGTGGCCGCACACTGAGTAGTACCCCGACCTTCTAGCTCTGCTGACCAAAGCACCGAGAGAGATTCCTCCTTGGCACAACCTTCTTTGCCAGCCCCACATCGAATACAAACCTGAGGTCTTTACTGTACATTAATGGCCCACCTCAGCCATCCCTTAATCAGTTTCCCTGGGCTAGAAGAACACTGATGCGTCATGGGATTCTTTGGGGCGAGTGAGATGAGGCTCCTCCCAGTCACTGACCCCACTGGATGACGCTATGTACTATTCTGCCATACCTTATGTTTTCATTTTTCATAATCTGTTTCCAGCTAGTGCAGGAGAGATTTTCCAATGTAAAGACCTCAGGTTTGTAAGTTGCATTTTTTATAATTTTAATGATAGGCTGTCTTTTCAGATAGGAAGTATTTTACATAAGACATCTCTTCAGTTGAATGATAAGTGTAATTTACAGTTTAGTTTAAGCTAGAAAATATATGGAGTTAATATTAGTACAGGCAGTCCCCGGTTATCGGCAGGGGTTCTGTCCTGAGGGTGTGATGATAACCGAAAATCGCCGCTAACAAAAATCAGCGATCTTCGCACATTTTCACCGAATTTCAGGGCTTATCGGCATTGGAAAGCACTGATTTTCAGTTACCAGCACCTCTATTAGGTATGTATCAGTGCTGATAAGCTGAAATCGGCAATTTTCGGCGCCAAAAATTGCCAATTTTCATCGCTAGACAAGCGCCGTAAAACCAGATCGCCGTTATCCGGGGACTGCCTGTATAGGGATATCTAGAATTTTCAAGTGTATGAAAATCTACAGTATCTTTCTTATGTATCCCAAGGCCAGACCTAGGAAGCATCTGATAAGTTGAGGGGCTACTATTATTGATAGTTACAGGCATCATGAAAATATGTCAATGATATCTTTAAAAAAGTAATAATTATGGCTACTGCAAGTCAGTATCTTTTTAAAAAAGTAATAATTATGCTAATGCAACTCGCAATACCATACAGATGATAGTCATTGTCACAAAAATACATATGTGTGAATTATGAAAATACTACAGATAAGAAATAAAGTACAGGATATAGGGAAAACACTGGAATTATGCAAATGTTATGACAAAGCGTGAGGTTTACTGGAGAAAACGTGAAGCACAGGTGACTGAAAAGTATTCTGTATGCTGAGATCACATTTATGAAGTTATTTACTAAACAAAAAATTACAAAGATCTGGAAAATTATCAAATGTTGATGAACATTGACTGAATAACTGATGAGTTGCAGCACAAACAAGTTATGAACATAGCTGTAGGTTTATGAACAGTTAAGAATGTTTTTGGATCTCAAAAGTTGCTTTTGGTGGCACATGTGTGGGCTCTTATTTTTCTTGTCTGATGAACAAGACTGATGAGGTGGGGGAAATTTTGAAATCTCAGTGTGGTCTAAATATGACCATTGGAATTGCAATGACGCAAATGCAGATGCAGTCCATGTTCATTTATCTGAAGTTAATTTTTCTCTTCTTGTAGAACTCGTTTTATTACATTATTAATTTAGTATATGCTATACATGGAACAGTAATTTAATCAATCTTTTTCTTTTTCAGGTACATTGAAGCTGCATGGAGCTTTTCAACTGTCTTTGGGATATTGCTCTTCTTGGTGGAAATTGGCTTGCTGTCTTGGGTTAAATTCCTGGATTACTCGCAGAATGCTGCAATTGGCTCAACTGTACTCCTTGTTCCTATAGTTATTCTTTTTACACTCTTTGCTTTGCATTTCTATTGGAAGTTAGTGGCCCATAAAGTAGAAAATGCTGGTAAAGACCTGAAAGATATTGAGGAGCAGTTACGAGCACTTCAGCAAAGATCAAATGACAGTCAGTATAATGGAGAACGTCGTTCCTCCGTACAAGTTGTGTGATTGTTCAATTTGTTTTATATAAGTGTAGTTTAATACAGAGTAGATAGCATTTAAATTATTTTTGTAAGTATGACTGATGATATACTGTATGTCTGTTGTTTGAGCCTCATTTATAGGTGTCCTAAAGCCCTGATCTTTCTGGACCTTTTGAAGTCTATGAGTATGTGAAAGTACTTAATTGTTTAAGTCACATGAAGCTTTTGTTACATTAGTTGAAAATTATATTACAGACTTTGTGTTTTCACCTCACAAAATTCATAAATATTATATTCATAGATAACAGAACTTTTTAGGTCAGGGCCAAGAATAATTGCTTTTTCATGGGTTTTATTCTTGGGATAGCAATAGAATGCTTGTGGAGTATGTTGATAACATTTTTTAAGTGCAATCTCATTGCCTTTGACCTTTTACAGTAATTTTTATTTATTCTTGGCATTACATTGAATTTGAGAGTGATTACCTTATATTGATATATCTATTTCATTTAGGTTAAGTGAGTTTTCATTACAAACTATTAAATCAACAAAAGGTGAAACCTAAAGTAAAACTAGGTTGGTAGTAGTCAGCATGTTGATTATTTGTAGTTTATCATGACACAAACATACTCTTTTCATTCACCTAAATACAAGATTTCACTGTTAAGTGATTTTGTGCATGTTGCCAAACTTCAGGTTTTCTTCTCTACTTTAAGAGGGGTCTAATGCTTCCTTCAGGGTTGAGCCCTACCATTTTTCCTTTAATGCTTTTTCTCGTTTCTTTTAAGTCTGGGTTGGATGGAGGTATTTGTATGCCTGCACATTTGGTCTGTGCATCTAAAAAATTGCCGAAATAGTATATTTAATAATGGTGAATAATGATGAGTTAGAATGAAAATATAAAATGCAGTGAACAATTTACCTTTGACTGATCTCAAGTCAAGTTTTCTCTCTCTAAAATAATTAGCAGAGTGAATTTCAGCTTTAATTCCTCTATTCTCAATATCAGCTACAAAGAAAAATATTGAGAAAATTGTTGGGATAATTTCTTTTTCAGGGAAAATATCAGTGAACTCTACCCTTTAACCTGTTAAGCGTCACCAATGGCATATCTCTGTCGCCTACCCCTCATATCACACTGCCTTCAGTGGAGTAACACATTCTCCCTCTTTCAAGGCTGGTGCCACACTGATCAAACTCAGAAATGCACTTTACTTTTATAAAAATTATAGGAACATCATTTGGTAACATTACGAGCTAAATTGGGGGTAAATGGCAACTTATTTTCGTAACAGAAAAACAGTCTGTTAGAGGACATCTACCTCTCACTTCCCAGTACGCTTCAGGTGTTCGTTAGTTAATGGTTGATTTTTTTTATTAGATCCCATTTATCCCTATAAACATCATTCCAAAGCAAAAGAAAACTTTTTGGCCTGAATAGATATTGTTACTACTCAGTATAGAGACTGATGATGACTACAAGACTCAGAGTAGCAGCTCAGAAGCCTCTAACGTAGAATGAGGAAGATTTCTCTGATTCTGAAGAAAACCATAATTTAGAGTCGAGCATCGCATTGCCAAGTGACTGGGCAGCAACCTATAAGGAGAGGAGTCCCTTTATTTTCATTCACCTAAAGGTGTGAAATTTATTGTTCAAGATGAGGAAAACCCTATGGAGTTTTTTTTTTTTTTTTTTAGAAGTTTTTTGATGACAAAGCCATGGAGCACATTGTAACAGAATTGGACAGATATGCCAACCAGTTTCTCGGTGAATATGTAAAAAGTTTGCCTAGAATATCAAATGCACTAAAATGGTATGATACAAATGTAAATGAAGTGAAACCATTTATTGCTCTACTGGCTCTATTTCAGGGAATGGTATTTGAAAGAAAAAATTTTACTTTTTTTATATTTCATGCTTGTGATCTTTAGGATATATAAAAATTAAAAATCAATTCTTTCATCTTTTTTTATTCTACTTTATGTAATATCCTAATGTGTATACAGGAAGAAAAACAATATCTGTATGATAAGGAACGCAAAAAAGCATAAAAATTAGCTTAGACCAAATGGCCGCTTTGCAAGCGAGAAAATGTGATGATACGGGAGCCTTGACATCTCCCATAAGAGACGCTTAACAGGTTAAGTGGTGAAAGACCCACCTCTTGAAAACAGGCAGGTTAAATGATTCAGGAAATAAGTTAAGAGACTTGAGAATTCCACATTCTGGAAATGATGCTTTTAAACCTTGGTCAGATCAGCTGATTCCTAAGGTTATGATTTCAACATAATATGTGTTGGGATGTGAAACTTGACATGCACAGTGAGCATGGCTAAATGGCAGAGGAACAGCTGTCATGAGGTCTTGAGAACAATGACCAAAGTAGAAGTTGCATCATTTATTTACAGAAAAGTTTTTAGTATTTGTGGCATCTTGAAAGCAACACTTAATGGTCTTATAGTGTGGTCATGAAAAGACATTCAGCTGTTAACATCTTAAAACTCAAAATGTCGATAGATTGGATTAGTTCAGTGTCCATATTTACAAATTTTGACATTTGAAGAAGCATTAGTTGAAGAGACAGAAAGACAATGGGTCTTTGAAAGTCTTTGAAACATTAAGATAAGTTATCGCTCCTTTATCAAGATGACATCTAGATTAACATCAGAATTATATGAACTCAAGTAGAGGTCCAAAATGGAAAGAGAATGACTGTCAACATCATTATTAACATTGTTGCATGGGCTCTTCCATTTACAGGGTTCAGTGTGTAACGAGTTCTCTCCACTTTCCACCTGAATTCCCGTCTACCTTAGACCTTTGCTTGTGCCCCTTTTCTATAATTTTCTGTGTCTTTCAGTTGTTCTTCAGCATGCTTCTGTATCTAATATTTTTCTGACTATTTTTCATATTTTCTCTTTACATGTCAAAACCATGTGTCACTGAAATCTAGGTATGGTTTCTATCTGCTGGGCACCCTATACCCCTGCAGCATCCACATTTTTAGTATAATTTTTCTACTGCACTATGACCATGAATCTTATTTTAATTCTGTGGTCTGGTTAAGTTTGTCATCATCATCACCTCCAACATTGCATAGTGCAAAGGGCTTCAGTGAAACTCTGCCACTCATGTCCTTCATGTGCTCTATCTTCCACAAATCTCATCTGCAGCCTCTCTTCTCTTGGTTATCATAAAAGTAGGTTTAGGTCTTCCAACTCTTCTGGCACCCACAGGAGTCCAGCTGACACTATCATATACTATATTACTAGGGGTTGTGAGAAGGACATGTCCAAGCAATCTCCATCTCCCATTCATTAGTATGTCATCTGCTTAGATGAAGCTTCTGTAATTTGCCTGATGGTGTCATTTATAACTCTATTCTGCCATCTGACTCCTGATATTTTCCTTAGAGCTTCATTTGCAGATCAGCAAAACAAAAGCTTTTAGATTGATTCATTGTCATAACATGATTCATGCCTATATATCAATACAGATTATACTAGACTTACTTTCAAATGCAGTTTCAGTGTGTTTGTTTTCCAAATGTAAACTACTTGATAATAATAAAAGCCATATATTTCAGCAATCTATTTTGAGGCCTGTTCAGAATCTCCATTTTCTTCATCAGTGGTTATGTTTCTTTTACATAGGATAGTATAGGCTATGTGTATCTATAATGATATATGCTATAGGGGAAAATGATTTGTCAAGGAAAATCATTTGCATGTAAATGTGTAGAGTGAGAGGGTACTTGAAATCGTTGATGAAAACAAGACAAGGGGTAAGGTAGACATCAAATCCAGTTAGATAAGGAACTTGAAATTACTATGCAGGGACAAGTGAATATATAAATAAGGAGATGGGTTAATATGACCATATGTCAGACTGTTATTTGCCTGACAAAAGTCAAGATGAATGATAAAAGATACCCCAGTGTTTAGTAGAGGGTGCCTATATGTGATTTAAGGAAGGACAGATCACTGTTTGATCTTGCCTTAGAGAAACAATCCTGATTTTAATAGAGAAGGCTTAAAGTGTACCTTGTGCAGAACAGTATAACTGGTATTGAAGGTTTTTACATCATCCCTTTATGCCTTCTGATTTCTTCATTCTGATTGGCCTCTTTGTTTGACTGACATCTGTGACCCTACTGTACCATTTTTATTTCTCACTTATGAACAAACTCCTCAGGTGAGCTGTATGAGAGTCATAACTGTGACTGCAACCTATGAGAGTGTGTTTGTGTTAACCAGTGCCCTTTGAGAGTCTAGTGTAGCAATGTAACTTCATGTTCTCTTTAAACTACTGTACTCTTAACTATATTTATGTGACTTGATGCCCTATGAGAGTCTTGCTGTACAACTCATTGGCAAGAATATTGATGAGAGATAGAACTTTGAAATTCCAAGTTTTTTATTAGGTAATCTTTATGTAGAGTTTCAAGCACTAAGCCTGTAAGATTAATAGGTTGATATTTGAAGGATCACAGCAGTCCTTTGGAACAAAGGGTATGAGTGCTTCCAAAATTTAGGTAGTAAATGATATAATGGGTATGGTGATGAGAGTGGGCAAAATACAGAGCTAACTCCATCAACTGGCTTCTGAGGAACAAGGGAAGGGTGCCAATAGCCCTGTTTTCATTAGTGGTGCCCCTGTGGAAAATATCATCTTCTTGGACCAGTGAATCAGACATTCACTGTCCCAGTCGTTTTTTAAGTGTCACAGAATTTTTATCCTCGGTGGCATGTCTTTTTCTAAATGTAGTTGTAATTGTTTGTAGGTTTGTAGTGGGTCAGTAATATGACATTGTTTGAAACCTTCTGATAGTAATACACTTGTATATCAGGAAAGTGTCGTATTAGGTTGGGGTGTTTTGCAGCAAGTATTCTCATTTTCCATTTTTTCTACCATGTTCATCTTTCATCTCATGTTAAACTTGTTTCTGTTTGTCACAGTCAAAGCTGATGTGTTCAGTATGTATGACTGAAAATGAGCCCTATTACTGTACTGTTGAATAAATTGTTGAAATTCCTTAATAATAGTGAATTATATTAACTACAAAATTATTTGTTGTGTGTTTTAAACATCAGTAAAACCATAATTTGTGCCTCAAGTTATGTGTTAGGTAACATACAGTAGTTCATGTTAGCCCCCATTAATCTTGTAACCTCAAATGAGAGTTTGTAATACTGTAATGTTATTTCATTTCTTAGAAAACAGTAATTCCATAATACTGTATTTTGATATTTCATATAATTTGCTTGTGACTTAATAAATGACCCACTAAACAGACTAAACTAGAGAAATAGGGTTGTATCATAAATGACTGAATGATGGCCTCATCTGTCACTGCTGTTTATAGCGTGTGCACAACTTGGTTGCATGGGCTAGATTAAATGGTTGTTATTGTGCCTCTGCCATACCATAGGCCAGTACCCTGGGGCCTGTGGTTTTCATAAGCTAACCAAGATCTGTGGAAACTGGTTGGTGGTTCCACCCAAAGGGGGACCAAATCAGGACCCCTAAAAAGTGGAAGGCTGTAACTTCTGCGAGGACAGACATGGAATCGCCTTAGGAGAGGTCAGCTCACCCTTTGACTAAATAATCTTCGTTAGGTAGTTTGGCACCAGTTGGAATTACCAGCATCATTGGGTAGTGTAACCAAACCACCAAATCAAAACACTTGACTCTTGTATGACTGGCCAAAGACCTGTCAGAAAAGTCAGTCAGTTTTTTAAGACATAATGCTTAAGAAAGTATTGATGTATGGTATTGCTTAGAACCACAGATGAAAAAAATAAGACGAAGACTACGTTTTCTCAGGCTGCCTTTTTTTTCCTTGAGTACTTGAATATTTTTAATTGCATAAGCTATCTTGATGTATCAATATAATCATAATGATGTGAATATTTCATTCAAAATTATGAAGTCTTGCTAAAGATAAATTTTCATCGTAAAATGATAAAAAAGTGCCCATTGCTCTCCCCGAAACATGTACTGTATTCTCATTCTAAGCTCTCGTCAGAAGGTGTAATACATAATTTTTAAGTAAATTTATGTGTATCGAGGATCATTATTACATTTAATTAAAAATTATTTTATTGTACGCATATGGTAAGAGTTGTGACATTTTTATTTCTCTAAATACCATCAAAGGATTTTAACATCCTTACTCGTCAAATTTTACGCAACAAATATTTTTTGTATTTATTATTTCTGGAATATTATGGTACTTACTGGGTATATCACACATTTTCATAAGGAAAAGTTACCATATTTATAGTGGAATGAATTGAATAGAAAAGGAATATTGTAATATTTTGTCTATAAGGAACATTTCGTTCATAAAGGGAAATCTTTGCCTTTACAAAGATTTCAATAATTTACGTTCTATCATAGTAGGTGGCTATGCTTAAATGTTATAATCTTAATTATTTCAAAATAGATTATGTTAATACTGTCACTAAATATTAGTATATGAATACATTTCGAGAGACTTTGTCTTTAATAATACAGATATGTTACATATATTGCAGTGTTTTCCCTGTAGGGTTTACCACTTGCAGTTTGTCGTGCATGGCACACTGTTGATAGTACTAAAGTTTGTCGCAAAGTCCCTTCAGCCCCAGCTGCATTGCTTTCTGCATTTTATCTTTCAACTGCTCCCTTCAATATCTTTCTTTTAGGCAAGAACTTTTAGTCTATAAATGTGACTCTATGGTTAACCAGTATTTAAGCCTTGTTGATCATGAGATGCTTAGGTTTTAATCATTTAGGCTGCATGTATGTGGTGGAAAGGAAATTGTGTCAATAGCAGTAAAAATTCACGGAAATTATCAATAGCAGGGAAATAACCAAGTAGTATATTCTTGAAGTGCAGTATATAGTATAGTAATTAGAAATTTATCAGATTATTTAAAATGACGTCCAAGAGTGAGGAATGATGTGTGATTCAGAAAGGCAAGTAGTTATGAAATGTCAGCTCAGCAGTAGTGACATGCCTTAGAAAGTAAATGAGAGAAAATTCTCATTAGGGAAGTACACTTATTATTTCAAACAAAGTTGGTATCTCAGGTTATATCTTAGCTGCAACCTGCTTCCTGAGCTTGTGACTCCATCTACCTTGTTTTCTTATGGTTCTGAGACTCCTAATTATCCTAGCATTGGCCAGCAATACACCTCTGTTAGCAAACCCAGTTCAAGGTTTTTGCATCCAATCCTTTCCAGGTTCCTACAGTATTATTGCTGTTGCTCCCAGGATGATAGGCATTGCATTACTTTCATCCATGCTTACCATAAGAACCTTATTTCCATATTTAGAATTTCCTTATAGATGTTTTTAGTATGAATTACTATTGTCTGCTATTAATGTTCCTTTTATTCATGAATATACGAGTACAAGGAACTGTGAGGGATGCAGGAATGCTGATTTGTGACATGTTTGCTTGCATTACCACTGAATACTCTCCAAGAGTTTGCTACTCAGATTTACAGTTACCCTACCAAACTGTGAGGGTAGTGATCTTTCTGAACTCTCAAAGGGAATACATGCAGAATTTGTTTTTAAGTTTGAGGAGAGTATTAGGAAAAAGTGAAGTTAAATAAAATTTACAGTTGAGTTAGAAGAGGCCAAAGGAAGCATAATAGTAAAAGGCTGAAAGCAGTGCAGCTGGGGCAATGTAATCTTCCCAAAGAACTTTATAAAGTTTTGAGGTATGTATTACTGAAGGACTTTGTGCTTGTTAAAAAAATTTCTTGTATTTTGTAGCCTTCATTACTTTATAAATGAATCAGCTTTATGTATTTTTACCAGAAAGGATGATCAATTCCGGATGTTTGTCAGGTTGGTATCCGTTTTCCCCCCTGATTTTGGGGCTTGGGGACACATCAGTGGAAAAAATATTTTGATCCCCTGGTCCCGAGGACTATCACTACTCCGAGGAAAGATACTTGGATGGAGGTCTCCATGTTTTTCATGTCGGAACATTCCTTATTACTATAATTTTAAAAAGTGAGCTGTAAACTCATGTGCTTGCAACCCTTATTTGTCAACAACCTAACTACAGAAGGTAGTACCAAAAATTACAGCATAATGTATTTGGTATTAAAAGTTAGAATTGTTTACAAGAATGTTTAAAAGTATTATTAAGCTTATGAATTGGAGTTAACTAGTTAAGAGTCCTGTTTATGTCCCTGTTATATACCACAATTGTGGTACAGATTATAGAATTTGGTTGTTTTAGTCAGTCAACTTTTATTGCAGTCGTTCTTGGGGAAATACAAATAGAGGTATTTAGATACTCTATTAATGAATTCACTGGTGCAGAATAGGTATATAATTCATTGAATCTCCATCATCTCTTTTTAATGCTCATAATTCCCATATACATTATTGGCATATGCATCTCTATGGCCTTAAATAGCAAGATTAGTGCTTAAAGATGCCAATAAACCAGCTAAAGCTGTGTGTAATTAACATACCCAAAGTCCAATATCTTTAATAATTGGTCAACTTCATGAAACAGTGATTTGATAATAAAAGTAAAACAGATCTAACAGTTCATTGAACTATGGTAATCCTCATATCAAAAAGAGCATCACAGTGAGGTACAGTTCATTGAACTATGGTAATCTTCATATCAAAAAGAGCATCACAGTGAGGTAATTTTGTCTTTGAATGTTTGCACTTGGTGGACCAGGTGATGTTTGAGGAATAGCCCACTTGACCCTGTTCCTGTTTGCAAAGAATGCAGATCAACATTAATCATTGTCAAGATTTGGACTTACTCACCCAAAGAAATTTTGTCAGAATCTTCATTGTCAGTTTAAACAGTCACCTGAAGAAATTTTGTCAGTCTTCATTTTCAGTTTATCCCATCATTAAATTTTTTAAGAGTTGATTAAATATAATGTAAATTTTATAATTAAAAACAAGATTTTTGGTCTGGTCTATAAGAGTCTAGTACTGTATTTTACCTTGGTGGTCTGGTTAAACTAAATCAATATAACCAAGGTGTGGGTTGTAGAAGACATTTTGTTTCTCCAGCAATTGGTAATCTTGAATTCATCCACGTACATTTTTCAGTAAATGTTCCTTGCAGTACCCATACATAAAAATCGTGGTATCTAGCACTGTTACCAACTTGAAGACAATCTTTAGTTGGATAGATATTAATCAAAGAGGTGGAATTATTCAACTGTCTCCATAAAGTGCCAATTGGCTTTTGTAAATATGCATGTGTTCTGATTTGACCACACAGTATGCCATTGTAGCCCCACTAATTTGTCGAGCATTTCAGGTTCAGTAGAGCAAATAAGTGGTTAACTTTGCAAGTAGGATGGGGCTAACCCCACTAATGACCAGGAACAGAAGTGTTCATGACATAATAGCTTTATAGTTATGAAACGATTTTTTAGTATATCATCCTTGTATAATAGCCATTAATAAATATTAGCAAGTATTTTTGTTATTTTATATAAGTACTCTCAGTTTTCTGTGCAAGGCAAAATAATTGATATGAAAGCTGTTTGTAGGTATACAACTTAAGGTGTTACTAAGGTTTCCTGTTAATACAGAATGAATATCCTGTCTTCTACTGCTATTACCACATCCATTGAATTTCAAAAACCTTTTCTTTGTAGTAGATTCTTATTAATGTAATGCTTTCTAGAAGACACTTTTTTTAATCTACACTTTCCAGGTAATGATCACCCATTTTAGATCTTCCATATTTCGTGCAATGGACTTCTGTAATCTCCATGACTTCCCATGTGACTAATTGATGACATTCTCGGTTTTAAGAGCATCTGAGATTATTTTCAAATATTCTTCTTCTTACTTTTTTTTTAAAACCCATCACAATAATGTTCTTTCCAGGTTATCTGTCTTACAGGATGGAAATTCCTGCTTACTTATTATTGACCTAATATTCCATTAACTTGGTTTCAATTCTGTATGAGAATTTGAACTTATTAATACACTTATTCAGGGGCCACCCCTCATGACCCAGCTCATGTCTGTAGACAATGCAATACAACATTAACAGTGAAGCGTATTTTGTGTGAATGCCTGAATTTCTGTTGACAGTGAATGACAAGTAATGGATGCAAATCCCCTGAAGAAATTTTATTAGTCTTCAAAATTTTTTGTCAACTCGTTTTTACAAAGTGGCAATTTATTAGATGAAAATCTAATTACCTTCTTAATGAACCATTAATACTGTACCAGCCCTGTGCGAGCTATTGTTTTTGACTGTGTGTTTTGATTTAAGATTTATATTATAGCTAAGTAAATAAGGGATTTTGACAGAGGAAAAATCTATTTCTGAGGAAGGTCCCGTGTCACCCGGTGAAATTCCATTACAGCACGAATTTCTAGGTATAACAATGCTAGATATACCAGAGAAAAAGCTGTAATGGAATTTCACCGGCTGACACGGGACTGAACTCAGAAAATTGATTTTGATGTTTCAGTAGGTAGTATCAGTATATCTCTTAACATTAGCCCACATTTGTGGGCTTCACAAATCCTAGACACTCCAACCCCAATCTAAAAGAAAAAGATTTACAGCAAAGTAACACCTCCCATGCACTCCCTTGGATTGTGTGTAAGGGGGATATGCACATCTGGTTTGTTGACAAGAGTCTATGCATTCTTTGACTAAGCTAATTTCATATTTTTGTTATTTCATTATTTAAATCTGCTCTTCTTTATTATCAAAAACAAATGTTCCTGTGTCTTCTCTTTGTCACTTTCTTGTGTGCAGCAAAATAGGACTAATAAGAAAAACTTTTCCAAGTGTAGGCTCTGACTCTGATTGGTTGGGTTTTTTTTGCCCTGCTCAGACTCATTGGACAGCATTTCACAAAGGAAATTTCACCTGAAAAAACAGCCTTTGATTACCCAGCAAAATGTTTTCCAAATGATGTTATTAATATTATTGTGTTAGGGTGACCCAGATGATACTTTGCTGTTTTCATGACAAAGGTAAATGAGGTTCTTATCTGCCTGGAACTCATAATCCATGAGGGCAGATGAGCTGTGCTGGTATCCAGCAAGCAGAGGATTTTCCATTGAATGGAGTGTCTAGAATTGTATTAGGCCACATATACAGGCTAACTTGAATGATCCTTACTGAAAAAATTTTTCTTTCAAAAAAGTACTGTATGCAGTTTATGGAGAATCATCGTCTCATCTAACAGGATTTAAATAATGGAACTAGTTACTGTGGAAATATCCTGATATGTTTAATCACTGTGATAACATTTTTCCCACTGCTGGAGTTCATTACAGGATTGATTAGAAGACAGGCTATGAAACTAGCATACTGTATAGGTAGTTTTGTATGTGTGTTTGTTTCCTAGGTATATTAAAGAGAAACTGAGTGGTACAGTTGACCCCCAGTATTCACGGGGTGCATACCACAACCCCCCCGCGAAAAGCAAAAATCCACGAATAGTTGACACTCCTTTGAGGATGCTTATAAATGCCTATTTTAATAGTTCAAACACCAAAAAAACCCTCCAAAAATGCTTATACCTGAGTTTTTTAATAGTTTTATCACAAAAAGTGCATTTAGTCATGAAAATTATATGAAAATACAGCAATTAGTGAATATTTTTCTATTAAAAATACCGCGAATAGGTGACTTTTCCACGAATAATGTGTATATATGTTCCACAGAAAAATCCGCGAATAGGTGAAGCCGCGAATCCAGAATAGGCGGGGGCCCACTGTACATAACATTCTGATAAATAAATGAGATTTTCATTGAATTTTGCATAATATCCATTAAAGTAGGCTTTGCTTTAGATCTATGATTTTCCATATTGTCATATAATCTTAGAACTATTTGGCTATTGAAGTTCCTTGTTTGTATGTGTGAGATCTTTTAATTGTTAAGTAAAGAATAGGTAATGATTTCATTTGTAGAGATTTTTGATAGTTACATCGTGCAGTTTGCTAGGTTTTGCTTTCATCTTTAACTGGTTATTTAGCTTTATGTGTGAGTTATTAATTTCAGGTATGGTAGTGTGACAGGTTGGGATTTAGATTCCATTTGAGTTAGCTTGCCTAACAGTTGGATAGTTTGGTTATGAGTTACTTTAAAATCAGTTACAAGCAATTCTACTTCCTGGTTAGCTTTCTGTCATTTACTTTGTGGTGACAAGTTTTGGCCTTTGGAAGATATATGCAATGAACTTGGGAAAATCTGTTACTGTATGTAGTTTGGAAAGGGTAAAGACATGCTCTTTCAAATAATTAACAATTGACATTACAAAGCCAGCAAAACTCCAGTACCAAATGTTAATAAACAATTTAAAGTTGAAATCCTATATATGTTAAAAATCATAGGTATAAGTGAGGGAGTGTATGGTTAAAAAACACCAAATGATGGAATAATAAAGTGAATAAAACAATGCTACGTAGCTTGGAGTAACCTGTTGCCTACCAAGTTATTTGGTGTTTTTAGCACCAGTTTTCACATGCACCAAATATTATTGAAAGGGAAAACTGTCTTTTAATAGTTCAGTGAAATGCTCCTATAAGTTTGCTTACATTTCTTAGTCTTTTTCTTTTTCTTATAATCTTATCTACTTTTCCTTCAGTGTGGCTGAGCAGATAACACTTGAGTTTTCCATTGTCAGCATGACTTGAGTTTTATTCCAAGCTTCAGTGCCTTGGAGATAAACATTGGGTGAATTTTTGTTTCACTGAAATAACTTTATTCACTTTGGATTCCACCATAATTAGTTGGACCCCATGTTAAATGACTTACTGTCATGATTATCAATAAAAAAAAAAGATAAGAAAATTATCTACCTGGCTACTTTCAAGTGCCTCTTGGTGGTTCTTTCTTTATAGAATAACTTACAATACCTTTTTTCCCCTTGAAATCACCATTGCATTGCCTGTAGCTTTTGTGTTAAGTTTACAAAATATGTTTTCATTGTGTGTTGACTTGTGAAGTCTTTCATCTGAATCCTCTGTTGTCGTGAATGTGCAGCCAACACCCTAAGACCTGATTACATGAAACTGGCAGTGTGTTTTAAAATAATGTGTGGTAATTCTTGTTTGTAATTTGAGTGTTGAAGTTTATACAACAAAGCAAGTAAAACCTATATCGCTGTTAAGTGTTACTTTTGTATCTCAAACCAACAGGAATGGTGCTTTTGGGCTGAGACTTAAATGTGTCTTTGACATTTATTTTGTAAGATAGTACATGTAGATATTAGTATGTAGTGTTGTTAGGTTGTAATTTTTACAATACTGTACTTGTATTTGCATATACAGGTGTGCATTTAGTTTGCTGTTACTGTAGTTACTTTCCTAATGCAGTATTTTAGATATGATAAGGAACCATGTTTAATTGAGGAAATGCTAGCATGTTTATTTAATTTTTGTTTTGTATGAAGGACCATTTGGACACTTTGTCCTTCAGTTGTTTGGAAACCATTGTGAATTATTGCAATCTTGAATGTTTAACATATTACACCAATGTTTAATGTTGCTGTTAAACTGATATATTATTCTGATGTTTCTTCATGGAGAATTTTTAAATAAAGATAATTAACACATGTCATTAGTTGCCCCTTGAAAACTGCAGCTGTTTTGAATTACTAGTGAATAATTTGTGTGTAAAGGGCTCGTATTCTGAAACAGACTTCTCCTACATCAATATAGGCCTTGTTGATAATGAATTATGCATTGCGGTGTGAGGGGTTATAGTATACTTTGTGCCATGGAACAGTGAGGAAAGTTTGACATGTAAATCCCCAGAGAAAAGATTTTCTAAGATTACTGAAATGAAGTTGGTCATAAAAGTTGACTCTCATACTATACTGAGTACATGGCCATTGAAGAATGTCATTGTGTGACCTAATGAGAGGTCGATAAAGATCCCTTAGTGCTATAGCTTACCATCTGCCATCTCATTTCAGAGCTTATCATCTTCCCTGATTATATGTGCATTTAATATCATAAGAAAGAAAATGCTTCAGTTCTTTCAGTAAAGTTATGTATTTGCCTAATACAGTCTACAGTATAGTATATCTACAAAAATAATTCTTAAAAGCACTTCATAGCTTAATCTATAGCTTACTTTCTAAATCCTTTTTTAAGAGTACCAAGTTCTGACAACATCATTGTTTGAAATGTTGCTAAACAAGGGTGAAGTGTATTCTTATTTTTATACTACCAGTAAAAGAAATGAATTTTAGATCACTACAGTACTGACAACCAAATTATGTATGCAGCATTAAGTCAGCAATAGTTAATATGCTTTTCACTGACTGTATACAAAAGTTATTGGGATTAGTTTTTTCAACTTTATGTTCATTGTTGCTACATAACTGCTGCTATTGAAACAAAACTTTCAGTAAGATTCTTGTAACATTTTAGACAAGTGTGACAGAATCTGAAAAATCATCCTCACTAGTTAACTCACACCTACACTTAAACAGCATTGTAGCGGCATCAATCTACGATAGAGAATAGTTTTTCTTGTCTTCAACCTTTTTGGTGTTCTTGAGAGAAATATCAGCTTTTAAACCAAGCCCTTACATTATTGGTTCACA
Organism: Macrobrachium rosenbergii; assembly: GCF_040412425.1. Classification (NCBI taxonomy): domain Eukaryota; kingdom Metazoa; phylum Arthropoda; class Malacostraca; order Decapoda; family Palaemonidae; genus Macrobrachium; species Macrobrachium rosenbergii. Next base: position 66,248,388 of record NC_089788.1, on the reverse strand, counting down.
ATATTGATAATTAGTCTTATGATCTTGATATTGATGTTTGGGTAGTCACTCAAATTATTATTTTATTTATTGATTTTCTGGTTGTCTGTAGTCACAAATGAAGGGATACTTTTCTCCACAGAAGAAATTAGTGGCTCTGTATCCCGACCATTTATCCAAGAAGATGCACTTCATGTTTTGATTCCTGCTTGGCTGCCCTTGCTTCCAGGTGCCACGCTCCACTTCTCTTCCATTTAACCATTTCCACCTTCTGCTTGGCACATCAAATTTTGCTCCAACCCAGAAAGCATCAGCTGTAGAGGTAAAATTAAATATATTCTGTAAAAGTAGCACACACATACACCAAGTAGACTTGGAAGCTGGTTTTTTCTTAGGTTTGAATTTTTATGGCATAAAATTTGTCATTTTCAGCCCTTGATTATGTTGAAGTTGATATTCTAAAGGAAAGTGAGTGTATGATATAACTTCATGAAATGAGTGCTCGAGAATTCATAACAGACTTGAAAAGTTGACATATGACAAAACGTTTCTAGATGAAAATATTTAGAAATAATCACTTTTAATTGGACTCTGAGCTTATATAAATATGATTGTATTTCAAGAGACAATTCAGACTTGGTAAACTTTTGTTACACAATATGAAACATATTTACCAGCAAACGGTAGTTCACACATACTTCAAGTAGCATGCACAGAAGTTTGTGGCTTGATTATACGTATAGGTTTCATGTTTTATGATCATTATGTTTTCATATTCAATTTTGAAGGTCTTTTATGTGGAAACATATACTTCTCTCAGATACTTACAGTAATAACGTGAAAGGAATGTTTGTAATTCTCGGAGTCTATGTGGAGCAGCCAGTGTACCACCATAGTTTTGACAGAAGGCATGAGCCTCACCCCATGACCGCCAGTCTCTTTGATCATGGAAGACTAAGTAGCAGCCTCCTGCCTGATTATGGAAAGGTGTAGGGCAGGTAGTTGCTGTCAAAGGAAAGACATTGTACAGAGTTAGTCTTGTTTTATCTCTCTCTCTCTCTCTGGCTTAGATCCCAAGTATTCCATCTCACATAAGCTTTGTAGGACTTCTAAACCAACTGGGTTAAGTATGCATAATTCAGGATGATTTATGTTGTTGACAATGACATACATATTAAAATGTGATTCTTTTTCTGGGACATGCTAAATATGAATATTTATCCTGTATTTAAGTAAACTTATTGTAACTACAAAAATAAGGAATGGACAGTTAGAAGTTAACTTTTAATGAGGCTGTCATAAGACTGTCAAAAAATTTAAGTGAATAGTTTATGTGAACATATTTGTCATTCATAATAAATTTATATCACTTATATTATTTAAAAGCATTTACAAATTATCACACACTCCACTAAAACATATTCTAATGGATGAAAAGCACACACCATATGTCTCTTAATCTTAATGAACTTACGCTCAGGAGGAAGAGGATAATAAATTGGAGGCTGTGAAGTGGTTGGTGGATAAAAATGTGCAAAGTCTGGCGTTGGGAAGCTTGTGTCATCTGGTGGGAAACTCGTGTCATAATCTGTTGGGAAACCTGTACCATCATCTGTTGGGTAACCTGTGCCATCATCTGTTGGGTAACCTGTGCCATCATCTGGTGGGTAACCTGTGCCATCATCTGTTGGGTAACCTGTGCCATCATCTGTGGGGAAACTTGTTCCATGTCTCTCCACTTCATCTCTTCTGCTGTCATCGATATCACCATGACCATAATAGTAATCAGGAATTGGGGCTGGTGTTGGGGCCTCTGTTGTGGTTGTCCCCTCCGTTGGCTTTGCAAATGGTACGATAGAATCCCACCAGCTAGATAAATCATTTATCAAATCATTGGCTGGAGAATCTTCACCGCCATCACCCCCTCTGTAGTCATAATCTTCATAATCAGAGCCTGGTGATTCTGTAGCCTCCTTTTCTTCTAAAAATATAACAGTTGAGACTAGTGTTAACTATGGCAATATTAGCAATATGATAAGAAAAAATTAGGAAGTAAAATAATGTGCAAAAAACAACATTGGATATCATTTTAAATCTTACTGAAAGAAAAGTTGATGGTACCATGGAGTGCAGACAAAAGAGTGTACAGGATAGATAAGAATTGGATTTATCAGACAAATTTCGTGCAATTTAATCCTGTCAGGAAAGGCAACAGTAGTATAGTAGTAGTATCCCAAATTTTAAGAATGGTATTCCAGATGGATGGATTAAGCTGATACTATGTGCAATTAACCGTCAGTCATTTGCTCTGATGTATCCAAGGTTACAAGTGCATTCAAGGTTCAAAAAGTCGATTGTGACTTTGCTAGCCTTGGCTGAGCTACTGCACACTACCTGAGAATTCTACCGCAACGTTGCTAGCCCATGAAAATACACTTACAAAATTGTACAGATTCCAAAGAAATAAGAATTATTCATGTCTTTTTATGATAGATGTATATTAAAAACAAAACAAAAGAATGACAATTTACTAGGCAAAATTTCTTATGAACCTCATCACAGTAGTCAAGCCTACCCAAACTGTGTATTTATGATCAAGTGCATGGAACACAAGACATTCAAAGGCACTGTATTGTATGTAATGTCAAGTAACTGTAAGATGAATGCTGTGTGTGTACAAATGTAACAAGAAAATAAAAACAATGACCAAAGTGCCCACAGTGTTGAACTGTAATGTGTATGTAGGTGGGATTCTTCCACACTTAACACTTGTGTGATTCCCATAATATTTACATATTTATGAAAGCCACTTTTTACATGATATGCAAATAGAATTAGTAATATATTATGAGAAACAGATTTAAACTGTGTGAACTGTTAGTTACATCCAAGACAGATTTGAAGTACACTAATATGAAAGCCCAGATGCCCGTAGAAGGGTGAGATTGAGTGTTATTGTCATCAACAAGACAGCAGTTACTATACTGTAATGAATTTATAAAAAACATTTTGCTATGAGGATAAAACCCAAAGTCTTTTATATGGATACTTGCAGCAGTAACTGGTCTGGTTGTTGAAGCTTGTTAACAAGGTTGTGAATTTTGGCTGCAGCTAATGCTTGGGTGTGGGAAACAACCCATATACGTACACAGATGCATTCTCTATTATAGCTGCTTGTTGAAGCCATTTTCATGAGTGTTTCTGTCTGAGGAACTTATGATTGTGGCTTGTAATTTTATAGTCTTGTTGCATTTTTGTTTGGAATAATGATTTTTCTTCTCAGCGTAAGAATTATCAGTTTAGGTGTTGTGGACATGGTCGAGTGTGTGGGTATTTTATATCTGCATTCATCGTGAAATGTGCACATTCTGTTATGCAGAAGCAAAGAGTTTTCAGTGTTGCTGACTTGTGATGAGTGTGTGTCATGGTCTCCTTCAAAGAGGGAGAGATAAGGTTCAAGGAGGGAGGAGGTAAAGATTCCAGTGGTATATTCCAAGGGCAATACACCACTGGCATCATTTCTTCCCCCCGCACTGTGCCCACCACAACCCCTGCCTGTCCTCTTGGACTGGTGTCTACCCTATCCCCACCACCACAGAGGGTATGTTTAGCCTGGATGATGACCAAGCTACTCACTCCATGTGCAGTGCTGAGGTGGGGAACCTGCTAATCACCCCCCTGCTTCAGTACTCAGAGAAGATGCCCAGGTGTTGGTAGTAACCTATGCTCTCGTTATTTAGCTGCCTTGGATAACGACCCATATACCACTTGTAGCAGATGCAGATCTGATGATTATAATGTAAGTAACCCGTTCCAAGTGTCGTAGTTGGTTTTCAGAGCAATAGAAGAATTCTGGTAAGAAGAGGAGACATAGAAGGAAATTGGTTGCTCTGTCTTGGGAAGGCTTCTCACCTCCACTGGCAGCAGACGCCTCCATTCCTTCTTGTTCTACCTCTTCCATGCCAAAATCTCTCATTGCATCTTCTTTTCAGGAAGATTTTACTCCTCAGTCTTCTATTGCTTCATCTTTAGATGATTTGAGGAGGCGTCCAGGAGATCTTGTAATTGATGTAGCTGCCTCTGTTCTTTTGGGGAGGGAGGCTTCCCCCTCCATGAGGGAGGAGGCAGCTACCCCTTGTACAGTATTTTCAGTCATGGATGCACAGAAACTTTCCGAGCGTTGGGCGTCCCACTTCATGTCTTCCTGCACCCCAATGTCTACCACCATGACGATTTCCAGAGCTACGGTTTCTATGATTTCTTCCCGTGTTTCCAATGCTGCTCTTCCCTTGTCCTATACTGTTCTGTCATCAGCCTGTCACTTCCATCGGCTTCCATTCCTGGGTCTTCTACGTCTGCTGCTTCCGACTCACTTGTTCAAGCTCTGATGGTTATAGCCGAAGATGCTCTTCTGAGTTGATGAAATAGAAGAAAAGGCATTGTAGATCTCCCTCATCGTCTTCATCTTCCTCTTCTTCTTCATCATCTGTTCATTCCATCCCTATCAGACATTGGAAGGAGAAGGGCTTCATAGCACCTCCATGCAAGAAGATTCGCAGGCCCTCTCCAGGTACACGCTCCGCTTCTCCTGCAGCCAATTCTCGTTCATCTAAACACAACCATGTCAAACCTGTTCCTGTTTCATCTAGAGCTACTCCGAACTTACTTGCTGTTTAACTGATGAAAGTCGCCCAGTTACTGATTCCCGTGCGGCAGTGCACACATCAAGAGAAGTCTCCTGTAAGAACCATAGGTCTGCGGATCAGACTTCTCCGCAAGAAGTTGCAGGTATCTCCTCCTCTTCTACTCGTCCTGCTCAAGGAATGAGTGTTATTGCCACAGCCGTGAAGAAGGATGACAAGGCGCCCATTAAGAAGTCAGCATTGAGGGAAAGTTCTTGGGATCGGGACCGTTCTCTTAGATCTCATAGTCCATGTTCTCACTCACAAGGTCACGACCGTTCTCCACTTAATGGGAGTCCTACAGGGTTGCGCAACCATCCACGGCTGTCATCTCCTCATCATAATACGCGCTTCCATTCTCACGGACGGGACTGTGATCCCCGCTCTCACTCACATAGCCATGGCCGTTCTCCATGTAATGGGAGCCCTTCACGGTCGCATAACTTACCACTGCCTTCATCTCCTCATCGTAGAATGTGCTGCCATTCTCATGGACGGGATCGCGATCAAGACAAGGTGCCTTCTCATTCTTCAGAACTTCATGCTCCCAAGAAGGTCTTAGGCCCTGAGGTAGCTTATGCTACAATATTTAACAGGGATATACTGTATTTGTGCCTCTGATCTGGTTTACAGGCCAGATCAAGAACCCCATGGCCCAGAAGTAGAAGGTCCTCTCCCCCTGGATGCAGACAGTCAAGAACTTAGACAGTATACTCAGAAATCGTTGAACTCATTTGTGGATACAACGATTTAGTTGAAGAGACTTTGGCTACCACTTTAGATTTTTGTTCGGGTCTAGAAGTCCTGGTTGGACCCAAGAAAGAAACGAAGGCATCATTTGGGTTGCCTATTCTAATCATGCTGACTGCATTCTCAACCAGGTGAATTCTCTCATCTCCAAATGAGACAATTCACTTCAATCTAGTAGTTCTTTGAAGTTGCTTCCTCCACCACTTCCATGACATAGACGTTTCTACGTAACCCTTAAGGCTGCGTTACAAGCAAGACAAGTGGATCCAAACCTGGTTCATCTAGCCTGAGGCCTATCTACAGACCAATTTAAGGTGGAGGGCACCTCCTTCACACACCAAGAGTCAGCTACAGTGGAGATAACTGCTTCTACTGCTTTTCATGCAGTTTCATGGCTTGATTTAAAGCCAACAACATTGGGCAAGATCTCTTCTGCTTCCATGGTTAGCTACAGTGAGGAGAGTGCCACCTTCCTTAGACTGTTGCAGTCCAAGGAAGACTATTTCGTACTTGGCTCACTTAGCAGCAAATATGTGGGCCAATAGGTTACTGAAAAGGAGAGATACTGCCCTCTCTAAGGTCTCCAGATTTGTTGGCACTGATTCCATCTTGGCATTAAGAAATGGAGATATTCTAAGCTCCTCATCTCTCTTTCCTAAGGACAAGGTTGACACGGCAGTTGACAGACGGAGAGCAGAAAACAACGACCATCTTGTATACCAAGCCGTCCCTAAATCTTCTGGTCTTTCTCATGCTAACATAGCTAAGCCTAGACCTCAGGCTACCTCCTATACTTTGCCTAAAAGACCTCAAGTCATGATGGGCCGTCATAGGGGCCACCAATCTTCGCCTTCTCCAACTACAAAAACTCCTCAATGGCGTCCCTTTCAGCCCGTTCTTCCAGACCAGGGAAAGGAGAGGCTGCCATCAGTGGGGGCATGCCTGGTGGGGCATCGGGCAAGTTGGCAGCAGTATGGAGTGGGGACCTGAGTAGTAGATGTTCTACAGGTGGGATATCTACTCCCCTTCGAGTTTCCTCCTCCCTTCTCCAAGTGTCCACTTCACCAAAGAACGTATGCTCAAGGCTCACTGAAATATCTAGCTCTCCAAGAGGAAGTGAGGAAAATAATGGAAAAAGGAGCTGTTGAGGTCATGAAGGATCAATCCCCAGGCTTCTACAGCCATGTCTTTCTGGTTCCAAAAGCATCGGTCAATTAGAAACTGGTCATAGACCTGTCTACTCTCAACCTTTTCATCAGAAAGACTCGTTTCAAGATGAAAACTCCTTGCATAGTTCTAGCAGCCATCAGGAAGGCCAACTTCATGCTCACAATAGACCTGAATCTTCCAGATTCCAATGCACCAATCATCCTGAAAGTTTCTTCGCTTCAGCCTGGGAGAGATAGTTTACCAATTCAAGGTGCTTTTAGGCCTTTCAACTGGCCCATAGGTGTTCACAAGAGTGTCCACCCTGGGTATACCTTGCCTCATTCACACAGGATACGCATCCTGAGATACCTCGATTACTGGCTGGTCCTGGCAAGTTCTTGGGTAAAGGTAATCCAAGGCAGGGACCATCTACTCCAGTTTTGCCACAGCTTAGGCATAGTGATAAATTTGGAGAAGCCAAATCTCAAGCCCAGCCAAAGAATCCATTACCTGGTCATGCTTATAGACATGACAGCAATGAGGGTCTTCCCATCAGATTAAAGCACCGACACGTTCAGGATCATTGTTCAGTCCTTCCTCTCCAAACAAAAACAACCAGCACGTCCGTAGCAGATCATTGTAGGTTACCTGTCACCCCTGGAGAAGCTTGTTCTTCACGGATGTCTCCACCTTCGATCCCTTCAGTGGAGATTGAAAGAGGTTTGGTCCCCTTCAAGGGACTCTCCCTTCTTCCGAGTTCCTCTCTTGAAAGAAGTGAGACAGGACTTAGCATAGTGGCTGGATGGCAGGAACCTGACCATATGAGTGCCTCTTCACTCTCCCCCTGTGGAGATTCTTCTGTTCTCAGATGCCTTGAAGAAGGGTTGGGGAGCACACTTGGAAGATCTTCTGACCTCAGGGGTGTGGGATCACCAAGAATAACAGCTTCACATCAACATCCTAGAGCTAAAAGCAACCTTCCTAGCCCTTCAGGAGTTTCAGGAAAGGGTGATAGGGCACTCCATGGTCCACATGTCCAACAATACCATGGTGGTGGCATATGTCAACAAACAGGGCTAGTTTCCCGCCAACTTCACAAATCGGCAGTACAATTACACCAGTGGGTGGAGACTTATAGGATCTCTCAGCCAGATATATTCTAGGCAAGAGGAATGTTGTGACAGACAAGCTGAGTTGTCGGGGTCAAGTGCTGGGAACAGAGTGGTCACTTCATCTGGAAGTAGCGGAAAGGGTGTTCCATCTGTGGGGAAGGCCAACGGTAGATCTCTTTGTGACCAGATACAACAGAAAACTAGAGGTATTTTGTTTGGTCATTTCAGATCATGGGGCCATGGCAGAAGATGCGTTGCAACACCCTTGGGACAATCTGGATGTTTACATCTTCCCCCCTTTTGCCTGATCCGTCAAGTAATCAACAGAGTAATGACTTCTCAGAACCTCAGAATGACCCTAGTGGCTCCCTTGTGGCCACACGCAGAGTGGCACCCTGATCTTCTAGCTCTGTTGACTGAGACACTGAGGGAGATTCCTCCCCCTGCCACAACCTTCTTTGCCAACCACACATTGAGAGGTTCCACCAATCGGTAGGGTCCCCATCTCTTCACGGCTGGAGACTATCCAGTATCTCCTGCAAGCGAAAGGCTTTTCTCGCAGAGCAGCAGCAGAGATGTCTGGCTATCTCAGAAAATCATCTACAATCATGTACCAGGGGAAATGGACCGTCTACTGTGATTGGTGTCGCCAACAGGGTTTCTTTCCAGTCGGAACTTTCATTCAACAAGTAATGGACCTCCTTGTATCCCTGTGTAGGAAGAAGCTACTTTCTGTGTCAGCCATCAAGTGATCTAGAGCTGCTCTAGGAATAGTTTTGCATTTGGAAGGTGCAGATCTTTCTGCCTCATGGGAAATCTCTATACAGTACTCCTCAAAAGCTTTGAACATTCCTGTTCCCCGAGAGATCTTAAGCCTCCTAATTGGGATTTAACCCTGATACTTAGCAGCCTCACTTATGTTCCATATAAACCCTTGCAGGGTTCATCAGATAGAAATTTAACCCTCAAAACAGTCTTCTTACTGGCCTTGGCTTCCTCAAAGAGAGTTGGTGAACTTCATGGACTCTCTTTTAATGTTAAACACTTGAGGGGTTGGGGGTCCACAGCCTTCAAATTCGTCCGGGAATTCGTAGCTAAGACTCAAAATTCCGTGGTTTACGACGACAGATTCGAGTCATTCTCGATCCCCTCCCTTGGAGATTTTGCTAGTAACGACCCAGACGAATTACTTTTATGTCCTGTCAGGGTTCTGCATAGCTATCTAAGAAGGACTCAACATCTCCGACCTGATTGTCGAAGACTTTTTGTTAGCAAAGGCCAGAACAAGAAAGAAGTGTCCAAGAACACCATCTCCTTTTGGCTACGTGAAGTTATTAGACAAGCATGAAGCACCTCTTCACATACGGATGCCAATACAGTGCATGCAAGAGCTCATGATGTTAGGGGCCTTGGCCCTTCCATCACTTTTAAAAAGAACTTGTTGGTTCATAGGATATTGAAGGCTGGTACATGTCTTCGCCAAACAACCTTCACATCCTTCTGTCTACAGGATGTTGCCCATAGGTTCCTGGACACTTTTTCCCTGGGTCCAGCAGTGGCTGCTCAACAAGTTGTGTAAACTCATCCAATGCCCCTAGTTGGACAGTTTGTATCTTACTTAAGATATTGGTTATGAAATTGAGAGTGAATGTTGATGACTGGCCTTCTTCCCTTCTCTTTCTTTTTCTCCTCTTCTGGCCAGCAGCTGAGAAATTTAAATCGTCATTTGCTGGAACGGGTTAGATACAGGTGAGTGAGCGCCCATTCTATTTGTCATGTTTGATTGTTCCTGCACAATACAAATTCTTAAGTAGAAGAAAGTTCCTTTCTCTCTCTTACAAGGGGAGAGAGGAACTGACAACATAACAAGGTTGGTAACTAACATGAGTTGTGTTGTCCCCAACAATTACAGGTTCTTTTCCTTCTTCCAAGGCGTAATGTAGACAGGAGTTCCCATTGTCTCTTAGCCCGGATGTCTGGCTGTTGAGTAACCTTTCACTTAACAGATCAAAGGCATACGACTCCTTCCTATGTTCTAACAATTGGCCAGGAAGTGAGCCCAGGTGAGCCAAACCATTAGTCAGTTCTAAAGCTTAGTTTATCCTCCCACCAAAAATAGGTTTCCCCTTACGCAATGACCAAGGGTTTGTTTTGTATGTGAACACATAACAAAATTTTAATCAATTTGTATTTTTCATAACTAACAAACCTGAAGTCTTTAAATATATGGCCCACCTCAAGCCACCCCTCATACGGTTAGCTGGGCTGGAAGAAAACTGACGCACACAGCATCTGCTAGGGGAAAACCAGGTCGAGTTCTGCCCGCCTCTTTCCCCATTGGCTACCTCCAAATGCCACCAAAACCTTGTGCTATTTTTAACCGGACTCCAGCTAAGTGCTTGAGAAAATCCCCTTATGTAAAGACTTAGGGTTTGTTAGTTATGAAAAATACAAATTGATTCAAAATTTGTAATTTTTCAGCATTGCCCCTGTGTTAAGGGTGGTTTATCTTGTTTCCTATCTCGACAGGATTAAATAATATAGAATTCATTTAATCTCCTCTCTTCATGTCAACTTGAGATAGATTTTTTTCTTTTTTCCACTCCCCCTTTCTTTTTTTCTGGCGAAGGATAAATTAAAGGAGAGAGACTTCCCTTCTCCCATGTGGCCTTATAAGACCATACAAGCTGCTACTTCTCACATTTTACTCTGTGAAGATTCAGCAATCTTGGCATTCTCTGTTTGGTATGATTCTCTTCCCATACAGCCAGACAGTGGAGTCCTTCCTCCAGTTTTCCTTGAGTTGAGTCACTCCATTTCTCAGGAGGTAAAGTTATTGCTCATCTTTCAGCTTTAAGCCATATTTTCTTTTTTCTGATGTTCTTTAACTTTTTTCAGCTAAGAAGTACGTAATGCCAATGGTCTCCTATAATGGAAAAAGGAATTGGGTTACAGAGAATAATGTATAACATATATAATATATATATAGATATATCAGAGAATAATGTACTATATATATATATATATATATATATATATATATACTATATGTATTATGTATATATATATATATATATATATATATATATACTATATGTATTATGTATATATATATATATATATATATATATATATATATATATATATATATATATATATGTCAGGTGATTTAAATGCTAAGGTATGTGATAGAGATGGCATTGTTGGGAGGTATGGGTTTCCTGGGGTAGACGAGAATGGAGAGAGCCTAGATGAATAATGTTCTGAAAGGAAACGCATGGTTTTCAGAAAAGAATATTCATGAGTATGCTTGGGAAAGAGGAAATTCTGAGAATAGTTTGTTAGAGCTGATGGAAAGTAAGTGATAGATGTTATGACGAGAATTGGGGTGGCCAGAGGTATTTACTGAACATTATTTGCCGAAGCAAAATCTAAAATTGATAGAACCTTTAGTTTAAAAAGATTGATTGAAACGTAGCTCTGGATGTTGCTAAGACAAGTGAGTTTGATGAGAAGGAAGTCAGAATAGCATGTACAAAGGAGATGGATAAAATTTTTGACTGGAGTTTGACGCTGAGTATAAGGAATACATGAAGAGGACGCAAAATTCAAGGAAGGGACCGTACAGTCTGTAGGGTATAGATAGGTAGGAAGAGGGGATAAATTTGTAGGTGGTGGGATGGAGAAATAAGAAGTTTAGTTAAGGAAAAAAGGAGGTTTTCAGGTTCTAGTTTTATGATAGAAGATCACATACAAGTATACTAGAGGAAGGTATGTTAGTCTTGAAGAAAGAGAAGGCAAATTAGAAAAGAGATAAGTAAATCTGAGTATGCCTTTGTAAAAAAAATTGTTCTTTAGGGATGTAAATGTGAAGACAAAAGTTAATGAGCAAATGGATAAAAGAGTAAAAGATACAAATGAAGATATGCTGGCTGAAGAAAATATAGTCTTAGGCCGATGGATTGAATATTTTGAAGATTTATTTAATTAGGTTTAAAGAGAATCATAGTTGAATGATGAGAGTGGAAAAGGTTAGTGTAAGTTTGAGAATGGTTGTGAAAGTGACTGGAGGAGATGTAAGGGGAAAAGTTGAGAAGTTGAGCAATGGAAAGGCACCAGGAATTGGTTGGATTACAAATGTGATGTTGCATTATGGATGCTGGGGGAAAGGGAAGTGTGACTGGCTGACCAGTTTGTGTAAGGCATGTCTGGATGAGAGAAAGGTTCCCAAGGAATTGCTTAGTGGAATAAGGCTTCTTTTACATAAGAATAAAGTTAATAGATTTCATAGCCACAATATTACTAAGTAGTATACCATAGGAGGCATATGGTAGGATCTTGGATGAGAAAATGATACAGATGGCAGCGTATTGATATATGACGATCAATGTTGGTCTAGACAAGGAAGAGGACGTGAAACATTGTGTTCAGTATGAAAGAGTTTTTGAGAATAAACCGGAAAAGCTAGATGTGGTTTACATGGACCTAGAAAAAGCTGGTAGAGATACAAAATGGAGGGTGTCGAGTATGTATGGTGTGAACAATAATTTGATGATTATGATTAAAAGAAGTTGTGGTGAAGCAAAGCTTGTGTTAGACTATGTAGACAGCCGTTATATCTCAGAAATTTTAAGAGTATGTGCAAGATACAGATAAATGGAGGAGTGTGCTTAAGATCCTCTGTGTGGTGCTGATGGCACTTATTTAAGAATATTGGAAGCAGATAATGTTCTGAAAGTTGTAGATACGGGAGCTCTCCTCCTTGTATCAGCAGTTGACGCATGAATCTGCAGTTAATGTATGAATATTTTCTCTTTAAAACCACCCCTCTAGGAGTAAACACACGCACATACATACACACACATACATACATATGTATATACAGTATGTATGTATGTATGTATATATATATATATATATATATATATATATATATATATATATATATATATATGTGTGTGTGTGTGTGTGTGTGTGTGTGCATATATATTTAATGTTCCTTCGGAGATACCAGCCCTCGCTTTTCATGAATGGAGTATCCAGTTTGCATTGCGTGCGTCAGCTGCTGGATACTCCATTTATGAAAAACAACGGTTTGTATACCTATGAAAGATACAGATTACTAATACAATTTGTTATATAACGGTCAAACCTCGAAAAAAATTGCAAAAGAGAGTGGTACAACAGTGGAATTTTCGTTCATGTTCGTGAAAACGGTTAAACAATCAACTGGGCCGGGGTAAAAACGAATTTATTCTAATAATACACTGAAAAGAAACTTCATTGAATCTAGCTTTATAAATGAAACCTTTTGGAAGAATATGACTATCAGTCATGGCATAAATAAACGTGATCCATTAAAGAAGGTAGTGAATCTGAACCGAAAAAAGAAGAGAGATTTGTAAACACGGTACTTGACCTCGAGCACAAATGAACGTACTGTTGCACCCCTTGGCACCTGTCAGGTGTGGAATTTTGGTTTTCAGCGGTCTCCAAGTTTGTACTGTCCCCTTAGTGTATAGGGGAATTTCTACCACAATGTATCAGTCCTTCATTAATGGCTTAGAAATAAAGCGAAAACCAGTCAGGATTTACACCCAGTCCTTAATTTTCCTGGTGGTAATGATTGTTATGTGTATGTGTGTGTGTGTAGGCTATCTCCATCTTCCTGAACATAGGACAGAAGAATGAACACGCAAGTGGGGTTTATTAATAATCAATATCTTTACGATAACGTCCCACACGTCTTTCAGAGATAAATTGTCTTATCAATGTAAGCTAATTTGTTTGCACGTGATCTCTCATGATTATGGTTATGTATTGTGACTTGTTTGATGTCAAATGGATTTTGCGAATACTGCCTCATTATATCAATCAGACCTTGCGAAGAATGCAGTAACATATTGTGTCTTATTACTATTTTATTTTTGATTGGGAGTTGGTTCTTAAGTCATAAGAAAAGAAGGACAAGAATAGGTGATAAACATCACTATCACTTGCGTCATCTCTTCTCGCTCGTGAACTCGACACCCTGAAGCGTGCATTATCGTACATCAACGTTCCATCTGTCACCAGCTTTGTATCCAGCTGCTCCGGTTCTGATTCAGCTGTTTTGGGCCGTATAAAATTACTTGATATTCCCTATCCTTAAATCGTTCTCTTGCAGCATATTCATAATTAAATTTTTCTGAAGGATTTGGCGGGTGTGGGGTTTCCAAAGGGACCGTTGTTCCACCGACACGAGGGTCGGTATCTCATCTTGAAATGAAGAAGAAGAGCGTGCGAAGGGATGACAAGTCGTTTGATTGCGCCCTGCTGGCCCTTACGCAGAATGAGATAAGTTACTCATTTTGAACCTATGCAGAATAATTTAAGTTACATATTTTGAACTTAAACGGTCATAGGAATATTTGTTTAATAGTTTTGAGATAAAATTAACTACATGCGATATTTATCCCACTAAACGTGCAGCGCATTCACGGTCATTTCTGTGATGAAACCCGCAGTATTACGTTGTGGTATATATATCCAGAATCATCAAGCTTCTCTTAACTTGTCGTTATTGTGGTAACATATATGATCAAAACATCACAGTTTCACCCCACCGACGATAGACCAGAGGTCACTCCTGAAAAATCCGTTTTGCCTCTGTTAGCCTACCATTAACAGTAAATTATGTGCATGGTACTTAATTGACAGTGGTGAGTCGAAGCCACGTAGGTTTAGCAATTTTATCCCAAAAAGTCGTGTGGATGAAAACGTTAAAAATGCCCCCGAAGGTTCTTCAGCGCAATCGAGTTTTTTGTATAGTGTATAATCAAGGCCACCGAAAATAGATCTACCTCTTAGTGGTCTCCGTATAATGCTGTATGAGCAGCGGCCCATGAATCTTTAACCACGGTCCGGTGGTGGCCTATCCTATTTCGTTGCCAGATGCACGATTATGGTAACTTTAACTTTAAATAAAATAAAAACTACTGGGGTTAAAGGGCTGCAATTTGGTATGTTTGATGATTGGAGGGTGGATGATCAACATACCAATTTGCAGCCCTGTAGCCTCAGTAGTTTTTAAGATCTGAGGGCGGACAGAAAAAGTGCGGATGGACAGACAAAGCCGGCACAATAGTTTTCTTTTACGGAAAACTAAAAATGAAAGCAAAGAAATGAGCTAAAATGAAATTACAAATAAGCGAATATGGAAGGTGATGAAACCCTTAATTAGGAAAACAACGAGGACGAGCAATAATAGTGTGTCTTACGTTGAAATGAATTCATGTAGCCTACTTATGTATGTATTATGTGTACAGGTATTTGAGTGGTGTATATATATACATACACACATATATGTATATATACATACATATGTATGTATATATATGAATATATGTTTGTGTGTATGTTCCAGTATAACTGAAACGCATTGAGCAATTTCAACCAAGCTTGGTATACATATGACTTACAATCTGTGGGAGATAGTAAAACTGGCACTAAAGGGGGTGGGGGTGGGATGGGGTGACATGCAAAAATAACTGAAAGCAACAACTATTAGTGTCTAATCCATAGTTCTCGAGGTTGCGGAGATGAAGTGACACTCCTGATGCCCTTTAGGTCCACGTTCATCCCCGACAGGAATCGGGGGTGAGAAGGGGTGAAATATAGAATGTCAAAAATGCTGGGCAATGTAATTGAAGCGACTATCTTAACAGGAAAGGGAGAGAGTGATAGGGAGAGGAAGTGAGAAAGAGAGTAGAGGGGGTGTTAGGGAGGAGAGAGAGAGAGTAGACGGGATGTTAGAGAGGAGAAAGAGAGAGATAGAGAGTAGAAGGGGTGTTAGGGAGGAGAAAGAGGGAAAGAGTGAGGGAGAGTTGGACAGAGAGAGTGAGAGGGAGAGGAAGTGAGAGAGAGAGAGAGTAGACGGGATGTTAGGGAGGAGAAAGAGGGAGAGAGAGTAGAGGGTGTGTTAGAGAGGAGAAAGAGGGAAAGAGTGAGGGAAACTTGGAGAGAGATAGTTTATTGGTTGTCATTCAGAGTTCTCCCAAGCAGTGTCAAGTTGGTCAGCTAGTGTATATATATATATATATATATATATATATATATATATATATATATATATATATATATATATATTACAGTATATATATTATATGGGGGGAGAGAGAGAGAGTGGGGGTGTTTGTTTGGTTATGACTTTTGACTCACAAGTGAGAAGCATACGGTTTTAAAATCTGGTTGAGTATATATTGATATTAGCATGTCTTGTTAACCTTTGATGACCTAAGCACTGAATTATTTGTACGGTAGTTAGTCGACTGTAGTGGGTCAAAGCAAGGGTTGATAGTGAATTCTTTTCTGTAACAGAACTTGGACTCCTTCACACAAACTTTAGTTAAGTGCAGGTTTCTAAGTACACCTCTGATCTGATGATCACCTTGCCAATATTTCCCTTAGTGCCGTCAGTGCACCTCACACGGTGCCCTGTGGGCATTACTTACGGTCTTCGCAGCGTTCCTTCAGCCCCTAACTGTAACCAGTTTCATTCCTTTTACTGAACCTTCGTTCATATTAATTTTCTTCCATCTTACTTTCCACCCTCTCCTCACAATTGATTCTTAGTAGAACTACGAGATTTTCCTCCTGTTACACCTTTAAACATTTTCACGGTCAATTTCCTTTTTAGAGCTGAATCACCTCATAGGTCCCAGCGCTTTGCCTTTGGCCGAAATTTTATATTCCATTCCATTCCTTGACATCATAACAACACGAAAAACTGTTATTTAAAACGTGAGCAGAATACCAATTCATTTGTCTTGATCAGTTTTTGGTATAGTGAGCATTAATTAGTATTTAATTCTAGAATGATCGGTCATTTTTAAAAATACTCATTCTTTGCCCTTTAACTGATGACTCTGGATCTATTGGGAATAAACTTAGCAAGAATACAGTATTAATGGTGATGAAAGGATGATGTAATTATTATAATTATTATTAATATTATTATTAAAATTATTATTAATCAGTGGCAGACGTATGGACGACGCACTGTTTGTAGTTCAACCCGAAGTTGGTCATTTATAAACAAAGAATTAAGAACTGACTTGAAGGCAATGCTCTAAAGTGTAAATTCTTAATATAGTCAATATCAACGTCGGTTGGAGATAAGCAATACCTTCTGGATCCTTTCCGAAAGTCTCAAAAATGTCGTCCTCTTCATTCTTTTTCTTAACCTCCGGTTTCCTCTGCGGGTTTGGTGGCCTTCGTCCCCCACCTCTGGCATCGCCGTGACCTCTGCAAGAAGTCTGCACCTGCCTTCTGATATCCCTTACTTCCGCACTCAGTGACGTCAGAAGCTCGTTCATGGCTTGCAGGACCTGGGTCATGGCGCATGTGTTCTTTTGGCGCAGCGCGGGGTCGTCCCCTTGAAGCACACTGCTCATGTCGGCGGCCAACGCACAAGAGACGAGGAAGAATCCCAACCAAACACCACTTCCAGACATCTTTGGTTATACAGTACGTGAAGCTCGGGGAGCAATACACTAATGAAGAAGCGGCTTTTGAACAGTTTTTCTAAATCGACTGAGGTATGATGTGACTGATTTCATAAGAACGTAGCCTCCATTTGCCAAATTCACTTTAGCTCAAATGAGACGTTTGTCTTTTGATTGAATATAATGACAAACAGCCGTCAGTAATATCACTGGAATAAGTTCTGGTGCGTTCAGATTTCTATGCTGAAAGGAAGTGATCGCCACTGAAGATGAATGGGCAAAAGAGAGTGGTCCCAAAGAGAAAATGAAAAGGGGAGGGGAAGTGAAGTCAAGGAAAACGAGCCCCTCTCCACGCCGACCTATCCCCAACACCGAACTGGGTTTGACACCACTGTGTTGGCCCGCTGGCTCCCAGGGTCTTGGGGTTGAAAGCTCTCACACTAAGACCTTTAAGGCTGAAACGACGGTTACCAATTTGTGTATTTCAAAATTCGTATGCACGAAAAAAATTGGCGACGCTTTTTTTCATTACTTATGTCGCAAACTGTAATACTGCGTAGAGGCACTGGCAAACAAGTTCCGTATTCGCTCTTTAACGCAATTTTCAGATTTGACATTTGATACAGTTAGATGTAAAATGACTGCCTTCGTGACAGCAACTGCTGTCACAGATGCACACATTCAAGCATACATCATGTGTGTGTGAGGGATTTTCTGAATGTAATAGCAGGAGTGGTAGCTAGCGTATTAGGATTGTGAAGTAGTCCTCTCTAAATAATTGTTAATGCCATACAAATTATAGCCTATAATTATTAAGCTTAATTATCCACTGTATTAATCCCAGTGTGTTTCTTTACTGCCAAGGTAAATCAAAGACGAGATTGCCAAATACGCCGAAATAAATGAACACAGAACCGGAATGAACAAAGAACCTGAATGCCCTTATTTACGAGTTAAATTGGATGAACATGGGTGAAAACAAAAAAACGCAAATGAGGTAAAGCAGATTATTAATAACAGAGAAATGAATTAAGCTAGGTAAATAAAATAAAAGTTAAATTCGGCGGAGAAGAGAAATGCACCTGGTGAAATAAGGACTTGCTCTATGCTAGCGGAGGTAGGTAAACCAAGAAAATAAGCCACATGTAAATTATTCCGTTAACTTATAAAACCATGGGAACCGCGCTGACAGTAATATCATTCCTGAGTATATAAAAAATATCCATGAGGCCTAACAATACGCCCTAGTCTCACACCCACTTTTACACCAAACCAGACACCTTTCTACATGTTTCAGCACATGCTTCTCTTTTTATGAGTCTACATATTTCAACGCATGCTTTTCTTTTTATGAGTCCAAATATGCTGCATACAGCTTATTCCCTTTACTTTTTAAATTCTCACACACTTGTTTGCTAATAAACTCAGTCAACACACCCTGTTCTTTGTTTAACGAAAGAAACATCTGTAGATGGAGAAATCAAATTTTCACTACTAAATCGGCAAGCTCTGAAATCGATTCAAGGTTTCACATGAGGAGAAAATTAGAACGAAGCCAGCATATCAGATGGTGTCATTAAACTGTGAAATTCAATTATTTCGAAAAGATCCTCCATTTATAAGCGACAAACAAGGGGAGGACTGTGAGCTCATGTAATCGGAGACAATTTGCACCATCGCGTGTGACGCAAGATATATTTTCCCCCCTCTACACTAAGCTTCTTCTTCTTCTTCTTCTTCTTCTTCTTCTTCTTCTTCTTCTTCTTCTTCTTCTTCTTCTAGCATTTCGACGTCATGGACCGAGAGTGGGAATGATGAAACTTGGAGCCCCTCTTCTTAAAGTAGGTCCAGAAATGTTGCGTGGCATCAAGAGAGCGAGAGACAAAAAAAAAAGTGGTGGTCCTTCTCCGTTGTTCACCCTATGTCATCGTCTTATTTTCAGTGTGGTGTCAACTTGTAAAAGAATCCGCCATCAAAACAAGGGGCACCATTTAAAATCTCCAGCCATAAAATAACTTTGAGACATACGTAATGTTGCCGTCCCCTCCCTAACTCTAGAGATGAACTACAGATCTCGAGTTACAGCTGTTGAGTTTGGTTGGTTTATTTTTGGAGTTGTTATTTTTTCCTTGCACATTTCTCTGTGTAATTTTGATGAGGAATATTCAGCATTGACAGTTTAACGAGAATTATGTAGTGATTTTGACAGATTTGTTTTCATTTCTTTGTGTGCTATAAAGTCATGATGAGAGAGAAGCAACTGAGCATACTAGATCTGTCATGGTTCATAAAGTATGCATCACGCAAACATGCAGCTCGAGACATATTTTGTTATATCTGAGGACTTCGGTACCAAATACAAGGACTTGATATAGGCTCAGGTGTCACTCATAAACGTGACAGGACGGCTCGGGAATCATGTCGGTCTTTTTTCACTGCCTAATAAGAGGTCCTACTGATTTTTCTAGTAAGGATCTGCCCACAACAAAGTGTACCATAGTGCCGATTGAGGCCAACTGGGAAACAATAGACTGTGAGTGTACAGTTGCAACCATGTCTGAAATGAATGCTAACACTCATCCTGTCATGGAACTGAATTAGAATTATATTAAGAGGCCGACATAGACATCTGTTAGAATTGTGAATTAAATATTGAGAACTTTCTTTTAAATGGGAAGTAGAACTATAGTGCCTTATGATGACAGAGAGTAGGCACTTGTAGAAATGAATGTGCATATGTGACATTCTGTAAGCTCACTGACACAAACACATGCATATATATATATATATGTATATATATATATATATATATATATATATATATATATATATATATATATATATATATATATATATATATATATATTGTGTGTGTGTGTCACTGGGGTAGGAGTGACTGGATTAAAATGATACAATATGCATCAACATATACTGTCCCGAGAGAGGAAATTCCCAAACACAGGCAACACTCGCCAAGCAAACGATCTTGTGGTGGAACTGCGACAGAGAAACACTGGTGGGTTCGTTGATGACAGGAGTTTCCCCAGAGAGTCACTTTTCACTCGGAAAGTAATGACGAAGGGAGCGGCAGGCGACATGTGGGCCTTTATTTTCGTACAAATAACCCCAAGTGTTGTAAGTACCCAAAAGTGTTTTTGTAGCTGCTCGGGGCTACCTAATGACTTTTTCAGACCCCACGAGTCGAGGGGGTTCTTCTTCCCATAACTCTGATGTAATGATTTTTTGGTAATGTCTCCTATCCACCACTGCTAACGCAGTGTAAGGTTTCTCTTCTGTTTTTAATCAGGATTTGTTTGTTTCAGCAAGGACGCCGTAGGACGGTACTTCACTTGTCTGTCTACGTGAATGACCTCACGTAGGGGTTGGCTTATTCAGTTCATTAGATATTAGCAGTAGGCTGCAGTACGTGTACGATGTTGCGTTGTTTTACACTTTGCTTTAAAGGGTTTACACAGTTCTGTGCACATCCACTTACATATTGTGTACATAAGCCGTAATATTCAACCCTTAGACACATGCTCTCTCTCTCTCTCTCTCTCTCTCTCTCTCTATATATATATATATATATATATATATATATATATATATATATATATATATATATATGACTCATGAAAAGTGTTAGGATTGTATATTTGGATTGATTTTGTACTTTCACTTATTTATAAAGTTTAATTCAATATAACCGTATATCTATTGGTATAAATTAACAGCATTTTCTTTAACTCATTTTTACTTTTTACAATTATGATTCATTGCACACACACAATATATATGTGTTTGTGCGTGTTTGTAATACAAAGAGAGAGGAGGAATTAATGTCTAGCCTTCCATTCATTTTCTAAAACAAAAATAGGTCTTCTTTTAAGCAGTTGTACCCTAATGATGTCGGGAGGGATTGGGGAGAGAGAGAGAGAGAGAGAGAGAGAGAGAGAGAGCAGTGGGAGCGTCTGGTGGGAACGCGTAAAAAGCAAGCCAGGGATGGAGGGCCCCTCCTGCAAAACACTCGGGGGATTAGCGAAGGTGTAATATTACAACTTATTGGATTTGGTGGCGACACTTGGCACTGAAAGAAGTGACATGGGTGGCCAAAAACTGCGTTATATCTTTGCGCATGTAATACGTTCATAGATGCTCAAGTAATGGAGCGCAGGCACAACGAAGGGAAGAAAAAACCGACAATTAGAGGAAACTGCTTGTCAGCTGATGGGACTCGTGCAATTCATTAGTTTTCTATCCTATCGCAAAGCTTCCTTCATAAATGTAACTTCAAAGAATTAAATTGATGACGAGGATGATATCGGTATTGACAGTTATAAATTACATTTATCAGCTTGTCTCCTTACGTTTATCATTCGTACGTGCATATTTAGATGCATATAATTTTGATGAAGACGTTTATTAAAGTAATAATTTCTCTTGGACATTCGGATAATGGGCACAAATCACGACGCTACATTATCAGCCAAATGCTTGTGCGTGATGGTCGTTGGGTTGGAGGAGGCACAATAAAGCGTGCATCGTGAGCAGAAATGTTGAACGGAACCAAGCACAATAAGAATGCTATGCAAGGAGCTTCAGTAGATTAGTGGACGAAGTTCTCATGAATACAGTGATGTAGAACACTTTTAAAAGCCATCAGTGAAGAAATGTACATAAACTTTTTTCCGTGTACTTATCTAAGTGAATGAGCGGTCCCTGACGAATGAGTATAAAAAGGCATGTTTATACTTTCACACAACTTCAATACTTAGATTGATCGAGACTTTACATTTGCGATTACTAAAGCACATTTTTAGAGGTTTACCCGGCAATGGCTTCAGATGGAGAGGTGCTGTATGTTCTCAGTATTTATTTAATTTTTTATGTTGTCTGAAACCTGATATAAGGAGGACATCAGAGAGAGAGAGAGAGAGAGAGAGAGAGAGAGAGAGAGAGAGAGTCGAGCGCTGTCTTTCTTATTCCTGGCTAATTTTAGATGCTGGATTATTTTTTTATCCATATAACCGTTCTGAGTATTTTTTTTTTTTAAGAGTTCAGTAACCGATTCTTATGTTTATATGCAGTTCATGTGTCTCGCTAATAAATCTCTCTCTCTCTCTCTCTCTCTCTCTCTCTCTCTCTCTCTCTCTCTCTCTCTCTCTCTCTCTGTGTGTGTGTGTGTGTGTGTGTGTGTGTATGTGTATGTTTAAGATTGTGTGTGTGTGTTTCAGATACAAAGACACAGTCCTCTGATTCTATTATTTCACCAAAATGACATACGTTGCGGTTAGCTGAATGATTTAATTGTGTTAGCAGTTTTGTATATTGATGTACATGGTCAGTTAAATGAATTCCTTATAACCAGTGTGCTACAGAAACTGTTAATTAATGAGTTGCATGTTTTAAATATGGCAAATGTGATCTAAGACAACAATGTCAAATGATACACGTTCAGTCCTATTCAGATCGACCCTTGCTGCCGCCGACTTAGTTTGCCAAACGGGTCGTAGACCTGCTGTAAAAATGGAGGTTATATGCTGGGTCTTCGCGCTTTTTTTTTTTTTTTTTTTATTGTAAGTGACCGGAGCAGAGAGGTGTTTTTGGTGGTGGTATCATTGAGACCATACCCATCTTGGCTGGTGTTCCACAAGATAGTAATGGAACCTTTGTTGTTTGTCTTTACTGATGACGAGATTGTTGACATAGAATATAAGATTATATAGTATGTAGATCTGCAATTTTTATTCTTATTGTTTTGGAGCTGCTTGTTTTCCACCAATGCAAAATTACATAGTTGTGCATTAAAAAAATTTCGAACTTGAAACTTATTAATGTGGATTATTCTGCAATGGGATTATAAATTGTCAATACGTTTACTTTGGCAGGTAATAGTTCGTGTTACATAGAATCATGTCCTTTCTGCAACGAATTCTGATCAGCCATGACGAACACTACATTTGTACTGCCAGATATGAACCATTCGCTAACAACGCAAAATCAAGTCCATCTTCATTCTTGTTGTTTATAATTGTCTTTTAATGCACTTTATTCGTAGGGCTGACAAAGCAGTTACATTAGGAATTCGCTTGAATTTGCTATTTGGTTTTACGTAATCCGACATTTCGTCAGTTTCCTTGCGCTTTTTTCTTTCTTTGAATATATGAGCTTAATGTTTGCATATTTTTTAAATTGTACAATAAAAGTGTCACTTTTGTCACAAATGAGAGCTGTTGTGCTGAAAAAATTATAAAAGAATTGGATCTTTTTATGGAGTCCTTTTTGCCAACATACCGTAGCCTATATCTGCAGCAGAGGAAAGAGCCTTTTGCGTTTCAAATATATCTAGCGCAGATGATGTATTTATTATCACTTGGAATTATCTTAAGCTTCAGGCTTTGGTATGTAGCTGTGAACAGACTACCCTTGGTTTTACGATGGAGATGACTGTGAAAATGTGCCTCTCCTTTCTCGGTGTTCTCTTACATGGAAGTTAAGGTCAGTTCTGCTTACTGCAAACCAATTGAATGTCAGAAGACGTCCGAATGGTAAAGGAGAAATCAGGGAAATCATGCAAATGTTTGGTCAGATTCGCCTACACGAATAGGTCATTGATCCACTGCAGTAACTAGAGATTTGTCAGCAAAGAACTAGAGTGTATCCGGGAACTGTTACCTAACAACAGGCATCAGCCCCATCCCAACAATACTTGTTTCCATTTTTGTAAATTAAGAAAGAAGACACTAAAACAGGAAGAAAATAAGTAGCTAAATCTGTAGGAAAGCATAAATGATACACACAAATAACGCTGCATAAAAAAATACAAGCACAGACAAGTACGTAGTAGTGTTAGCAGTAGAATTAAAAGTTAATCATCAGAGCTTCCTGGTACAGAGCCGTCACAAAGCATCACTTCTTGAAAGTGCCTCAAATTCCCAGTTGCCAACATTAGCTCCTCCGTCGTTCCCATTCGAGAACACCAGTCTGGAGTGGTAATCGTAAGTAGTCGCTCAAAAACCAAATCTTTTTCCCTTTATATGCCAAAAAATGGAGTGTCCACCGGGTAGAACGTATGGACAAGAGGACAATGATGGCTTTGGAAGTTGGGAAAGGAAGGTAAGAAAAATAGGTAGGGAATAGTATGACGCATGCAATCGGTGGTATAAAGGCGGATGCCTTAGAATGCCGAAAAAACCTACCGTATAATTGACAATAAGACACCGTAGACAACTTGTCTGGTACAGTCAGCACTGCAGGGCAGAAGTTAAGGTTACAATTAATCAATGCAGGACGTCAAGAAGAAAACCAGGAGCTTCGCATTGGTGTTAAGAACTTTGACAAGTTATACAGAACATGAAAGCTGAAACAGCCTTGCCTAGGACAAGGGGCGGAGCAGGAGGTGAAATACGCGGAAAAAAGTATTCCAGAAAAACATTTTGAAATGGACCAAAGAATCAGCAAAATGATACATGGAAGAAAGGAGGAAGTCAAAACAAAAGGACAAATCCTGTAGGCTCAGGCTGTGTAGCCTAGCTAGCCTATATCCCAAAGTCAGAAAGAAAATCCATTATATTAAGAATATTGAGAATGAAGACTCTTGATAGGAGAGAGTCGGCAAAAATAATGACCAGACTGGGTAGGATCCAACAGAAAATAAATCCATTTTGAAACGGTGGTAATTACAGAAGAGCACAATAAATGGAATCTGCTAAAAATGCATGAAGGTTAAGAGATGCAGGTGGCCTAGCAAGAAGAAAAACAGCTATCAGTTTGACCTAAAAAAAAACGAGGAACCTGATAGAAAAAAGTGGAAAATCATTTTTAGACAAAAATAAAGGAAGGAGAAACAGGATGGTACTTAGAAATTGAAGATTGAAGAGAATAAGAGTAGCAGGAAGAGGCAGGCAACAGGGAAAAATAGAGCAATGAAAAAATACAGGGAAAATAAAAATTGAAAGTAGGCCTCCTGCAGGATAGACTAGTTGCAAACGTGTTGCTCTGATATGCACGATATGTGGGTGGGAGAGGGGTTGCTTAGGCTAATGTTAGGATAGAATGTATCTCTGTTGAAATATATCTTTAATCTTCCTTTAAGATGGGCTGAAGTAATAGAAATGGTGTATGCAATTTTTAGGCACTTTTACTGATAAAACTTAAATATACGAGGACTGTCCAAAGCTAAAGCATTTGAAAAGAGTGTAGCCTAACGTAGAAAAATAATGTATGCTTACCAGCAACCCATCAAAGATTGAGAAAATGAAATTCAATGAAGAAACCGTAATAGATTCTAGCTGAATGTAAACAGAAAAAGATGAAAAGAGAGGTCTTATGATATGCTGCAAAATTAAACAAACAAATCTAAGTGACATGGAAAACAAAACTGTCAGGTCAAAGGAAAAATCCAGAATCTAGATGTCAAAATAATCTTAGTAATTTCTCATTAGAACATAAGAAGGAAGAAAATAATCTTGGTAATTTCTCATTAGAAAGTAAGAAGGAAGAAAGTATAAGGAACTTAATTTCGTATTGTGGTCCAAACAGAATTGGAGATGAAGCATCCATACTACCAGGAGACTTCAGTGGGAATACCTGCATACTATGCTATTAAAATTAAACAGTAATGGTAAATTTTGATTAGATCTAATAAGTAATCACACAGTTTCATTAAGTTATGATAAAAACTGCATGGGAAAGTATACTGTACATGGGCTCACCGCATATTAGTTAACAGGAAAATATACAGCAGTTACACTGACATATTAAAAGCAAAGTAAGTAATTTATTGGAAAATATCAGTGAATTGAGAAACAGAAAATTAATACGAATGAAAACTTTGTATGTACGTTAAAGGAGGAAAAGTAATAGACTAACAGTATGCAGACACAAAATACAGGCACACTGGAACCAGTTATAGTATACAGAAAATATAAAAGAAAGTTTGACAGTACAAGAACAGAGAAACTAAAAAAAAAAAAGTTTGAAAAGGATTTAAAAGAAACATCAACAAAAGTGCCATAATATCAATCCAAGATGGGGAAATCATATACTGATTACTAGTTACCTACCTGATGATAAAACTGAATGAAGAGAAGAAAAATGCCAGTGGCCTTGGTAATTTAACCCTCATAGTCCGGGCTAAAATACATATTAAGGAGACTCCTAGACCAGGCTAAATTTAAGGATGGCAAATAAAAAAAAAAAAAAATGAAAAGAGGAGTATATGCTTATGCACATGGTATAAGAAAAAAAAATAATAAAAAGTTCTGTACCTTCCATGGGGAGTTGAAAGTAAATATTTCCAACCCAGAGCGGGGCCTCTTTACCAAGAGAGTTGTAAAAAATATGCTAATTTTTCTAGGTTTTAAATGTGTTTTCTAGTAATTTTGTTTATTTTTTGTAAAATTATAATTACAGCTCTCACAATATTGTAACAGATAAGAACTAAAATCAGTAACAAATTCTGAGTATATTTATTGTAAAATATTTACGAGACATCCTTGGATGGGAATTTTGGACAACATTCCCCTACATCTCAAGGCAAACTGAACTCTCTCTGTCCTGTATGACTAGCTACTATAGTTGCCGTAAGAGTTGCCATGAGTCATTTATGGCCCTTGGAAGTGATCAGAAGAATTTTCCCGCAAAATTCGTTCAAACACTATGGCGTGAAACGTTGATTGTTAGAGGATGACACCCAGAATTTGCCCTAAAGCTATAAATAGTCATCATTTGATGACACCCACTTACAAAGAGTCAAAACGTGATATTTATAGAACTACGAGTGAAAGTAAAATTTGTGAAAAGACCATGGCAAAAGATAAAAGTCTTGGAGAAATCAAAAGATAAATGGTATCAAAACAAATCTGGAAACCCACAACTCGTTGCATTAACTGATGTCTTATAAATGCTTCATGAGCATAAAAGGGCAGTTACTTGAAGATCAAATCAGAAAAATCAATTAGGAAAATAAAATTCAGGAGGATTCACGAAGTAACAATGAGGTTAAAAAACCATTGATAGTAACATCAATTGATTTTAGCAAAGCCTTTGACTCTCCAGTAAAA
Source organism: Macrobrachium rosenbergii (assembly GCF_040412425.1). Classification (NCBI taxonomy): domain Eukaryota; kingdom Metazoa; phylum Arthropoda; class Malacostraca; order Decapoda; family Palaemonidae; genus Macrobrachium; species Macrobrachium rosenbergii. The sequence goes on along the minus strand of NC_089788.1, from coordinate 66,221,167 downwards.
GAGAAGAGAAAGTAGAGGCCTTAAAGAAATACAAGAAACATCTGAAGCCAATAACTTCTGTAGCCAATGTAGATAAAGGAAAAGAAACAAAGGTAAACATTGGAAAGATAAAAAGAGAAATTGATATATCAAGTGACATAAGGCAGGAATCCACAGGATCTGCTGCTGCCCTGAAACTAACAAATAATAATGGAGGAACTACAGAAGAAAGGAACAGAATTTAAAAATTAACACCTCAGCATGAAAAGTTTCTTTTTTTTTTTCTTTTTGCATATGAAGACCAGCTACCATCACATTCCATTTAGGAGGGAAGCTTGAAAATAATCAGAAGCAACCAGAAACTCCACAAAACTTAAACAAAAGCAAAAGTAACATTATTTTTGAAAGAGCATCCCCTGGAAATAGAAGAATAAAAGTGAAAAAACTAATAAAATACTGTATTTGGGTATAGTATTCTGATTTGAAATTTAAAAAAAAAATGCTTTAAAACCCAAAAAGAAACATTTTTCACCCCTAATGGATAGGCATCATAAAACCCAAAAAGAAACATTTTTAACCCTTAATGGATAGGCATCATCATACGATGATCTATAGCAGGTTTTGAGTGATGAATGAGCTAACTCATATGAGTATTAATGTTAGGTTCCATACGATTTTGACAAATCTAATGGGAAAGATGTTCATAGCACTTCACTTGTCCATAAATGACTTATGGCAACTGTAGTAGCTCAGCACAGAACAGAGGGTGATCATTATGCCTTGAGACTTGGTGTTGGAATGTATTGCCCCTCTCAATCCCATGACGTCCTTTTATTTATTTGCTCATAAATATACCCAGGGACCGCTGTCGGTTTTAGTTCTTATCTTGTATGATAGTATGTCAGCTCTAATTGTAATTTTGCAAAGAAGAGTGCGAAGAAATATTAGAAAAAACATGTATACCTCTCAAAAAGTTACTGCGTCTTCCCATCTCAGTAAATCTCGTAAATATTTTAAAACAAATATACTCAGAATTTGTTACTGATTTTAGTTCTTATCTGTAATGATACTGTGTCAGCTATAATTATAATGTTACAAAATAAAATAAAATATATTATTAGAAAAAACATATAACTTGGTAAAATTAGCATATTTTTATGAGTGTCTTGTAAAAGAGGCCCCACACGGGGTTGTAAATAGTCACTTTCAACTTCCTGTGGAAGGTAGGGAAAAATTTTTATAATATTTTTTCTTACAAATGTGCATTTGCATATCTTCCTCTTTCCACTGATGTGTTTTTTCTTAAATTGGCCACCCTTAAAGTTTGCCCAGTCTGGGTTCAAGCTCAGACTTACTAACACCACCTATTAACTCAGCATAATCTTAAAATTAAGCGATTGATTGGGAAAACATTAGAAGAGTTTATCCTTACCATTGATAGTGTTTGTTGGAGAAAATATAAACTTTTGCAACAATAGGAAAATACCAAAAATTAGAGAATGACGTGGATAAATATCCTAGTAGTCCCAAATATGCTGTAAACTGTACAGTACAGTAAGAGGGGGAAGTTGGAGTATCTTTCAGGAAAATAAGATGACTAGAAAGACCACAGTACTGTATATGAATAGCATTTAGGAAGGAAGAAATGAACTCCTAAGCAAAATACTAGAAAGAGTAAAAGAAAGAAAAATATAAATTGGATAAAAAAAAGACTGTTTTATATAAGTAACTTACCAAGTAATTACTTAGCTATAGTTTCCCCTTGCATGGCAGCTTAAAATTCCAAAAATTCTTGGGGAGCGCTTCGAAGTTTAGTGCAGGTGACAGGTCCCACCCACTGTCGGGAATACCAGGAATGACTTAGCTGACAACCTCATTCTGTTTCTGCTGGTGCTCAAGTAAACACAGTGTGTCGATGGCAGTTTTGTTCTTAAATTTGCCGGTTGGAAACCAGATTTCAGTGAAGTATTATCACTGATTTCGGGTAGCCTTCAAGCCTACAGCTTTCAGGATCAGTATTTTATTGTTTTGTTATTAAGACCTCAGTCAAGTTTTTCATATTTTGCTACATCGCAATGTTTGTTAGGATTTGAGATATGTCTGTATGATGATACTCTGTGTACTTCAACTATTGTCGGCAAAGGGTAATTTTCCTTTTCTGAATAGCGTAATAACTTAAATATTGTGTTTGCTACCAGGCCGACTTTTTTGGTAGTGATACACATCTGAAAGTCTCAATGTTTGATAGGATTTGAGATATGTCTTTATGATGTACTCAGTGCACTTTGAACGATGTCTTTAAAGGTTGACTTTTCTTTTTCTGAGTTGCATAAAAAATTTAAATATTGCATTCGCTACCTCGTTTACCAATTAGCATAATATAATGTAAATATTGTGTTCTCTATCGAACCAATGTTTACGGTAATGAATACATATCTGCAATCTTGAATTATGTTGGTTAGGAGTATGTTTGTATGATGGTACTCTGTGAACTTCATAACAGTTGTCCATAAAGAATTAATTGAACATCTTATTATTACACTTTCCTCTGCGGAGAACTGAAAAGTGTAAGGGAAGGAATGCAGTAGGAGAGGATTGTGCTTAATGTTTTGGTTATGATGAGCTTTAGGAAAAGATGTTCCAAATTGTGAAGAGTTCCACATATTTTATCTCAAACTACAAGCGCCCAGTATTGCTACTAGCTCGGCTGGTGCCAGCTGCAGAGCGCTCGATACCCACTATCAGGAGCTCGGCGCTCGCTCTCGGGCCCTCGGGGCCAGTTACTGAGATCCTGGCGCTAACTCTCTCCTACTGTTAACCCTCCTGCCTTTTTTTTTTTTATCCACTTGCTCCTGCCCCTGGCTCCCTCACTTCCTTCCTGTGCCATTGCCAGTCTTGTTCCTGGGTTAACAGAAGTTTAACCTTATAATAGTGAACTGTTGTGCAGTGGAGGAGGTGGATACTTGTCCCCTGATTCTCCTAGACGAAGGTCCCTGTCAGACTTCCCAGCACCAGGTAGGAAGCATACTGGAAGCCCAAGAGAGGTTACAGGGGGGGTTTACAAGTGGGTAGTCGCCCCCTGAGTCAAGTCTGTTGTCCAGTCCCAGGTATCGACAGACAGCCACTGGTAAGACGTCTTGATGGATGTGTAGTGGAGGAGGCGGCTGCTCGTCCACATACAAACTCCGAAAGATATCTCAGACCTGTCCCACAAGACAGTGTCTTCCAGTGCAGGAAGTTAGGCTGAGACATCCACGACATAAGACTTCTTTCGAGTCCTCGCTCTGCTTACTTTTCTCTTCCTTTCTGACCATGGACTTCTGCCTGTCCCACAAGACCAATAAGGACAAGGAATCATAACTGGACTCTGTTGTTTTTTCCCAAAGACCCTGTTTTCAGTCGGACCTACGGTGGTATTTGTCTGAATTTAGACTTTCAGAAGAAGTTGCTCATCATGAGACTAGTCTTAGACTGCGTCTCACTCCTTGTTCTAGTAGAGGTGCCCCGCCCGGGGAACTGGGAAATTTCTGGGATGTGTCCCCGGGGGAACAAACCTTCACATGTATGCCAGAGAGCTGAGAGTCATTCACTTAAGGCTTCAGTTCTTCTCGACCCTCGCTCACTCCTAGACTGCAGTATTCCTGAAGACAAGATCACAGTCTTTACTTTTTTTACATTAGCTCTTGCTACCAAGCGATGAGGGTTTTTTCTGCGGACAATAAATCAAGTTTTTTTTTTTTTTTCTTTTCCTAGTCCAACTTAGATTTCTGGCAGATGAACTGAGCTATTAGAAACTCACTCTTACTCTTGAGTGGACCTTGCATCCCCTGAACTGTTGGGTTATGTGCTTCTATGGGGCAGGCCGATCTTGACTGTCTGCCACCTTAAAGGAATCTTCTAGTATGGGCAACAGACACCATACTGCAAGATCATTTCAACCTGGACCTCTAAGCTCTTCCATTGTTAGACATGGTCAAGGAAGGGCTGAACTTTCTCAGCCCCGTTCTTAACCATAATTTATGGTTCCCAAATTGCTGTAGTTGATTGGTGGACTCTCCAAGAATCCTTCCACTATTTGTTTCTTATTGAACAACCTCACTTTAAGAGACACCACCAAGGGTGGTACACTCTTATGCAGACAGGCTTTGGGCTGTCCGGGTGCTTGTCAGGAAAGAGGGGCCTTTTCCAGAGGTGCTGCAAGAGACATTTGAAAGATGCAGACATCATCTTCTAGCTCAGTCTACCAATCTAAGTGAACAATGTTCCAAATCAGGTGTATCAGACTTTAAGTTTCTTCTTCTGAGACAATTTTGATTGATGGGTTCATTGCCCTTTTTATTGGAGAGGATATAGAATCTCTAATGTTCCTCCATTTACAGGTATCAAGATATGTCTAACTCAGTAATGCTGTTTCTGTTGGAGTTTTCAGGTATTACTTGAGCAGGATTGGAAGCACAGGTGGCGATTCATAACCTATAGTGTTCTGACAAGGACCCTTTTTTCACTCTCTAAGAATGCATTGTTCTTCCTCATGTATGGACTTGGTCTTTGAGGCCATTCTTAGCTTCAGGGTAGCATTGGACCTACTTTTAAGTGAAAGCTAAAGACATCAGAACAACTTACTACCTCATTAGCCTTCATACATATACGCCCTTTACGTCCATCCTACAATAGACCTACTGGAAGTGTAATCGACTTTCGCCTTTCACCTCTTCAGAAAAGTTTAAAGTGTTAAAAATTTTTGCAGTACCATGCGATGATTAGTAACTGGCTTGGAATCGTGGAAGGAAGCATAGGATTTTCTCCTATCCCTTCACCTTGTAGTAAGGTGCCGAGTTTTGTGAGAGCCCGAGGGGTACAATGTACCTGGAGCACCCACCACTCTCAGTGGATGGGTCATGGTCTTTATTTCAGTGCTGGTGACAGTGTTATCTGGCTGTTTTTTATTGTGGTACTGCGCCCAGGGCAAGGGCACTTTTTGAAATTTTTGCTGGCCTTTGGTTAACTCCTTCACTGCAAAACTTCCAATTATGCTTTGCTAGACATCGGACTTCTTCGCTGCAAAGCTCCCACTTCACCAGAGGCAGTTTTCTACTGCAGGCTGTCTTAACTAATAAGGAACAACAAGCATGGTTTTCAGTGCTAACAACTTTTTCTGTTTCGAATTCCTTACATGTCTTAATGTTTTGGAGTAGAATATGTCCATGTATCCCACCCCCTGTCAGTGTAGGAATCAGGTATGTAATTACTTGGTAAGTTACTTATATAAAAATGACATTTTATGATAAAATAAAGTATTATATATACTTACCAAGTAATTACATTATCGGAGCCCTCCCTCCCCCCGTCCGATGGACACACTGTGTGGCATAAACAGAATGAGGTTGTCAGCTAAGTCGTTCCTGGTATTCCTGTTAGTGGATGGGACCAGGCACCTGTACTAAGCTTTGAAGCATTACCCGTGAATTTTTTAATTATAAGCTGCCATGCAAGAGGAAACTATAGCTATGTAATTACTTGGTAAGTGTATATAAAACTTTATAATAAAAATGTCATATTAATACTTACATGAAATTAAACTATATCAAGACAAAGAACAAGTAGAAAAAGAAATAAAAGATGTAATTAAGAGCTAGTATAACAAAAAATTGAGCCAAGAAGTGCCAAGCAGATCCTCCTAAGAAATATACAAAAATGGAAATAAACAAAAACAAAAAATGTATCCTGGAGCACTGAACTCTGTAGAGCTGGGATAAAAGTCTGCCCTTGCATGATAGGAAGAGGTTTAATACACAAGATAACTATGGTTTTTGTAAGTGTAAGTATCATAAAATTAGGGGAAAAATTAAAGATTCACAACCTTATATAGAAAACAAGATGAAAAAATAGCCGACTTCCTTTTTTAACAAGAGCGCTATCATAAAAAGAAGAGAATGTGGCATATAAGGGAAAATCATTTGAAAGAAGTG
>NC_089788.1:66082719-66207719 GCF_040412425.1 Macrobrachium rosenbergii | reverse complement strand
CAGGTAGGTATAATGGCCCAGTTAGGGGCATCAATGCGTGTCCTTATGGATAAGTTTGACAAGAAAAGTGAAATTGAAGTGTTAGTGAAGGAGGTGGCAGTTTTTCCCGCTGATTCTCGTAGCCATCGGTCACTGCCATACTCCCCTGAACCAGGGAGAAGGCATATTTAGCCCAAGGTAGGTCAGTGGGGTCTGCCCACGAGCAGTCACCCCCTCAGACCAACCTGTTGCATCCCAGGATGCGTCAAGAGACAGCCTCTCGAAAGGCATCTCAGATGTGCATCAGCTTTCATATAGTTTGGGGGATTCTTCGCCAAACAGAAGGTGCCAATGGCGTCTTCCTGACGAGTCGCACCCTTTAAGAGGTGCTCTTCTTCCAAGGATCAAGCTTCTCAACTGCCCAGCAAAAGGTTGAGGGAACCTCCTCCCAGTCCTCAGCCTTCTTGCAGTAAGTGGGACACCCCTAAGCACATCTCCTCTCTTTGATGCCAGGAATGAGTGTATAGTCACTCCTCTTCATTTAAGAAGCGTTCACTTTCAGGCTGTAAGCACCCTGCTTCATGTGAAGTGTAGTTCTTCGTCTAAGCATCCAGATTCAGCCAAGCGCCCTGTGCTTGATGAGCACTTTTCGTGCGTTGAGCACCCAGTAGCGCCCGGACGCCTTGTATTAGCTGAACGCCTTCCTTAGATTGAGCCCCCTGAAGCGCTCAACCTTCCTCAAGCTCCCGAGCTTCCTGAAGCACCTGAGCACCCTGCAGCACCCAAGTTCCCTGACACATCCGCTCGCTGTAGGGCTCCTCCGCTTCGACTTTCATCTATTCCTCCTGTTGCCAGTACCATGGGGGAACCAACCAGTAATTTGACGTCTGCTTTTAGGCTTCAGGCGCCAGCTTCGTCCAGTTCAACAACGAATTGTCTGTCTTCCTCAAGTTTGGATCCAGCTTTGGCCCCGTCTCAACGCAAGTTGGACAACATTCTTCAGCTTCTGCACAGACTGTCGACTGCTAAGGCTCCTTCCTCAGATCCTCCCTTTTTGAACAAACCTCCTCTAATCTGCATGCCTGTCAAATTGAGAGCTTACTCTCCAGGCTCAGAGAGATTTGCTGCTCTCTTGCTAGAGGTGGAGTCCCTTGTTCAGAAAGAGGCTATTGAGCTAGTAGCGGACATCAGTCTCTGGGATTCTACAACCGTCTCTTTGTGGTGCCCAAGTCATCGGGGGGCTGGAGACCCGTTTTGGATGTAAGTGCTCTAAATGTCTTTGTCAAAAAGACAACATTCAAGATGGAAACAAACCATTCGGTCCTTGCATCCATTCACCAGGGAGAATGGATGGCGTCCATCGACATGTAGGACGCGTACGTTCACATTCCAGTAGATCCGACTTCGAGAAAGTACCTCATGTTTTGTTTAGGGCAAGGTGTTCCAATTTCAGGCTCTTTGCTTTGGTCTCTCAACAGCGCCACTGCCACAAGTGTTCACCAGGGTATTGGCTCCCCTAGAGAAATGGCTTCATTTGAGGGGGATAAAGCTCTCCCTATATCTAGACGACTGGTTACTACGAAAGCTCAATGTACGACTCGTCTCTTGGCTCAAGAATTGGGCCTTCTCATCAGTCGGGACAAGTCTTTCCTGATGCCTTTTCAGGAGATTCCTTATTTAGGGATGACAATCAACTCTCAGGATTTTTGGGTTTTTCCAGTCCCGAAGAGAATAGAAAAGTGTCTCCAGACAGTGGAAGAATTTCTGAATCTAAACTTTTGCTCGGCCAGTCAGTGGATGAGTCTTCTAGGTACCCTCTCATTCATGGAATAATTCATCACTCTGGGAAGACTTCACCTGAGACCTCTCCAGTTCTTCCTCAGAGCCAGCTGGAACAGGAAAAAGTTTCCGGACTTGTTTGTGTTCCCGATAATGATGGAATCAAGGAGGATCTTCGTTGGTGGAATTCCAGGAAGAGACTATCATAAGGGAAATCTCTTCATCCTCTGAACCCCAGCCTAGAGTTCTTTTCAGACACGTCGAACCTAGGTTGGGGAGCTCTTTTGGGATTAAAAGAAGTGTCATGGACCTGGTCTCAGGAACAGCAAAACTGGCACATAAACATAAAAAACTACAGGTGATATTTCTGGGCCTACAGTGCTTCACTTCAGAAATTTGGGGGAAGACAGTAGCAGTGCATTCAGACAACACGACGGCACTGGCATACATCAAGAAGAGAGGAGGAACCCATTCTTTCTCCCTGTATAAGTGGTAAGGGACCTTCGTCTTTGGTTACACCAGAATGACACTCAAGTGACAATGCGTTTTATCCAGGGGAGACTCAACGTTCTCGCGGATGAATTGAGCCGTCAAAGACAGACCCTTCCCACAGAATGGACGTTAGACCCGTTGGTTTGTCTGAATCTGTGGAAGCTCTGGGGGAAACCCATGATAGATTCTTTCGCGTCCTCCAGAAATCACCGACTTCCTCTCTTCTGCTCACCAGTTCCAGATCCCTTGGCATGGGCGACCAGTGCAGTGTTGCAGGATTGGTCCAACAAAGATCTGTATGCCTTCCCCCCATTCAGTTTAGTGAGGCAAGTCATCAACAAATTCCGGTCTCATCAAAACCTATCCATGATCTTGATAGCCCCCTTCTGGCCAGCAAAAGACTGGTTCCTGGATCTACTAGAACTTCTTGCGGACTTCCCGAGACTGCTGCCACAGAAGCAACAACTTCTCAGGCAACCTCACTTCCGTTGGTTCCACCAAAACCTGTCTTCTCTGGCCCTAACAGGGTTCAAACTGTTAGGCGACTGCTTCGAAAGAAGGGCTTTTCAAGAGCGACTGCAGATGCAATTGCAAAGTGTAGAAGACAGTCTTCAGATAATGTCTACCAGGCAAAATGGTCCATATTCAGGTCCTGGTGTAGACAAAATAATGTGTCCTCTTCTGAGACCTCTGTAGCAGAAATAGCGGACTTTCTCTGTTTCTACGCTCTGCTAAAGGACTTTCCACCTCTACCATTAAAGGATACAGAGCTATGCTTAGCTCAGTTTTTTCTGCCATAAAGGAATGGACTTATCATCGAACCAGGATTTGTCCGACCTTATTAAGTCCTTTGATACTACAAAGCTTAAAGAAAAACCTTTGCTGTTCTGGAACTTAGACTTGGTACTTAAGTGGCTGGCCAGTTCACGTTTTGAGCCCATGCAATCTATCTCTTTAAGGGGAAAAAAGTTAAGTATGTCTTAGTTTAACCAGACCACTGAGGTGATTAACAGCTCTCCTAGGGCTGGCCTGAAGGATTAGATTTATTTTTACGTAGCTAAGAACCAATTGGTTACCTAGCAACGGGACCTACAGCTTATTGTGGAATCCGAACCACATTATAGCGAGAAATGAATTTCTATCACCAGAAACAAATTCCTCTTGTTCTTCACTGGCCGGTCTGAGATTCGAACTCGCGACCAACAGAGCCTTTAAGGGATCTAACCAGGAAAACTTTTTCTGGCTGCCGTGGCCACTGCCAAAAGATCCAGAGAAATCCATGCTTTGGACAGAAATATTGGATTTTCTCAGGGGAATGCAGTTTGCTCCTTTTCCCTAGACTTTCTGGCTAAGAACGAATCGCCATCGAATCCATGGCCTCGTTCTTTTATGATCAAGAACCTGTCCGAGGTAGTGGGGCCATCTGAAGAAGAAAGAACTCTGTCCAGTAAGGGCCCTTAAGTTTTATCTTCACAGAATGAAGGACTTTTGTGGTACTTCAAGAAACCTTTGGTGTTCTGTGAAATATCCCCTCTAGACCCTTGTCTAAGAATGCCCTGGCATTTTTTCTGAGGAATTTGATTTTCGAAGCACATTCCATGGTGAACGAAAACTCGTTCTCCTTTTTCAAGGTAAAACCCCATGAGATAGAGCAGTCTCTACGTCTTTGGTGTTTAAGCGCAATTTATCCCTCACGTCAGTTGTGCAAACGATGTTTTGGAAGCTCAAGTTGGTGTTTGCATCGCATTACTTAAGGGATATCGAGACTACTTACGATCAGTGCAGTACCTTGGGTCCGTTTTACGTGGCTGGCATGGTGTTTGGGAAGGAAACGTAGAAAGCAATGTCCTTTCTTTAATCTCTTCGCCTTTCTTAGGGTGTTGAGTTTTGGGGAGCCTGGGAGTACTATGTACTTGGAGTACCCTCCAGTCTTTTGGTTTTACGGTCAGGTATTGGTGTTTTTAATTTGATTTTTTGGTGGTTATGGTGACTTTTTACTCTGGTAATTTTGTGTGGTACTGCACCCTGGGCAGAGGCATCTTGTACTTTGCTAGCCCTCGGAAATTAGTCCATCGCTACAAAGCACCCACTGTAGTAGTAGGCCCTCAAGGCTTTACCACCTCGCCTCTACTGGATAAGATGAGCTCCAACCAGAGTCAGTATCTACCTGCAGCAGCTTTCTTATCAGGTAAGGTTCAACAACATTGATTCAGTGTTAGCAAATTTCTATTCTCAAACTCATTACAATAATGTTTTGGGGTAGATACTGTATGTCCAACATTCCCACCTCCATTCAGTGTGGAACTCAGCTATGTAATTGCTGGGTAAGTTACTTATATAAAAATGACATTTTTATAGTAAAATAAAGCTTTATATATACTTACCCAGTAATTACATAATCGGAGCGCACCCGCCTCCCGTCATTTGGACATAAGGGCATAAACAAATGAAGCTCTTTGCTATGTTGTACCTTCTCTTACATGACTTACCTGATAGTCATAATTTAGCTGTCGTCTCTGACGTAATTACTGGCAGAAATTAAAACAAAAATTTTATCATAAAAATGTCAGCGTTACCTGATAGTTAGGTCACGTGATACCCCTATAGTTAGGTCACGTTCCCCCCTGGCCCCTACAGGGAGTGAGTGGAACTACCCACCAATACAGTCAGATGTTTTCTGCCGATTTAACCGGTAACACGGTTGAATTTTGCTCCAGTAGGAATTCGTTTTCTGAGGAAGTCATCGATTTGCTTTGGAATCTTGGTGATGTACTCAGTTGAGCAGTTGTTTTTGATAGTTGTTAATTATAAATAGTTTTTGATAATTTAGCTTTTTTGATATTCAGTCTAGGATGTCGGACACGGGTTCGAGTCAGGCTAGGTATTGCAGCAAAGGCTGTAAAACTAGACTAGTAACAGCTAGACTGGACCCGCATTCTGTATGTGTTAATTGTAGAGGGCAAGTCTGTACTTCATCACTAACATGTGTAGAATGTAATAGTATGACTGAGAAGCAGTGGAAGGATTTAGCTAGCTATCTCAGGAAATTAGACAAGGATAAGAAGCGCAAAGCCGCTATTAGGGCTTCGTCTGTCATTTCTAGAAGTAGTAATGCAGAATTATCTTTGTCTGTTTCTAACATATGTCCGACTAATGAACCCGTTCCTAACCCAGACCCTATTATCCCGGAACCCGAAACTGTTGCCAGTCTTAAGGTAGAGTTTGAGAATCGTTTCTCTACTGTGATGTCGGCAATTGAAAAGTTGGGTGCTGCTGTGGAAGTAATTGCCAGTGATAAAGTGAAAAGTGTTTGTGCAGTGGAGGAGGTGGCTGTTCGGCCCCGTCGCTCTCCTAGACCGAGACCTCTGTCATACTCCCCTGTATCTGGGAGGAGACAAGTCGAAAGTCCAAGGGAGGCGCGGGGGTCTTGCTCCCGAGCAGTCGCCCCCTCAGACAGTCCTGTAGAACGCTCCCAGGATGTCATGGAATGCCATTGGAAAGGTGTTCAGAGGAAGTGTCTCTCTTCAAGTGAGTCTAGCGAAGAGAGGTCTCGTAAGAGAGATTGGCGCCTTAAAGATCGAAGTAGACCGCTGAAAAGGTCTAGAGGTGTGTCTCCTGGGAGGTTCCAAGAAGAGGGTGTTGCAAGAGGTCGATCCAGAGCCCGGTGTAGTTATTGGGACTCTCCGGAGAGTTTCTCTTCCCCAGTTTATAAAAGTAAAGTGAAAAGATCAGTGGAAAAAGGTAGAAAGATTGAAAGAAACTTTCTAGCGGAGGAGAAACAGGTTTCTAGTTTTCAAGCGCCTCGTTCTTTAGATCCAGACCGTCGTAACATTCAAGACCGTCAGGCGAAGCATTCGGGGGTTCCAGATCAGCGTTCGTCTTTTTCGATGGCGCCAGACCGCCATACGCCGCATCCAGTGGCTCCTGACATCCAGGCATCGTTTTCTGTGGCTCCAGACCGCCAGGAGCTGTTTTCTTCGCCTGATAAGCGTTTTGCGCCGCTTTCTGGAGCAGCAAACCGCCAGGCGCCTCTTCAGGTGGCGCCAGATCGCCATGCGCCGCATCGGGAGGCGCTAGATCGCCATGCGCCGCATCGGGCGTCGCCAGTGGCGCCAGACCGCCATGAGCCGCGTTCAATGGAGCCCAACCGTCCTGCACTCCTGCCTGAGGCGCCAGCCCGTCATGCGCTTTCGGCTTCGGGATCTAATAGCGCAATTAATGCGGCTGCTGTACATGTTCATGCCTTGCAGCCACCTGCGGGGTCTTCCTCGAATCAGGACTTGTTAACTGAGAAAGTTGAGAGACAACAGAAGGTGTTATCTTCTTTAGAAAAGAAGATGGAGAGTATTCTTAAATATTTTAATCATTCAAGAGATAATGTAGGAGAGAATCAGGATCAAGTGGAAGTTTTAGAAGTTGAGCCTGCAGTGAGGTCTGTGGCGGTTTCTCCAGTTTCTTCTAAGGAAGATTTGCCAATAAGGGAAGAAGAGGAGGAGGAGGCAGTAGAAAAGGAGAGTCCTTCTTCTGCTTATAAGCAACTTTTGAGATTTTTTGTGCAGAATTTTGCAGATTTCTTCTCTCCAGCAGTACCAGTTTCGCCGGAATCCCAGTATGCTAAGGACACGAGTAGTCGTCCGTCTCTAATAACCAAGTTGGTTTTATCAATCTCCTCAAGAAAGACTTTGAAGGGGATTGAAGAGTGGTTGGAGGAGAAGAGGCAACTTGGAAAGATGCAGTTTTGTATCCCTCCTTCTAAGCTTCTTTCAGGAAGGAGGAACTGGTACAATACTGGTGAGTGTTTTTCCTTGGGAGTGTCAGCTTCCTCACAAGGAGATTTTTCTGGCATTGTTGACTCGGCGAGGAGGTCTGCTCTTAATGCTGCCAAGGTATTTTTCGCCTCTTCGGAACTGGACAGGCTCTTTAATGGTGTATTCAAGAGCTTTGAGGTTATTAGTTTCCTGGATTGGGCTTTTGGTGCGTTGGGTAGAAAACTGAATGAACTGGATTTAGATCAAGGCCAATTTGAAGACCTTTCTGGAGTAATGTCATGTATTGACAAAGCTGTAAGGGATGGGGCAGCAGAACTCTCCACTTCCCTTCTGTTTATATTGTTAAAAAAGAGGGAGTTGTGTTGCTCTTTTTTGGCTAAAGGAGTGTCTAAGGCACAGAGGTCTGCATTGTTATTTGTACCTCTGAACAAAAGTTTTCTATTCCCGCAGAATTTAATTTCCGAAGTGGCGGCTTCTCTTCAACAGAAGACTACGCAGGATCTTCTACCTCAGTCGACCAGGAGGCCTAGACAAGCGGGGTCTGTTACTCCTAGACAACAAGTGTCTTCGTCTTCATTTAAAGATCGGTCCTTTCGGGGCAGAGCGGCTACCAGACCGTATCCCAGAGCAAGAGGGAGAGGACGTTTTGTTCCGAAAGCAATCAAGAAGTCTGAGACTGACAAGAAATGAGGTTTTAAACCTCCACACACTGAGCAGGCTCCAGTTTTGTAAAGATTTGGGAGAGCAAGGAGATAGATCCGGTTCTTTATCCTTTTAAAGATCCTCCTTTGAGGGCATTAGCTGCTACCAGACCGTTCCCAGAGCAAGAGGGAGAGGACGTTTTGTGTTTGTAGTCCCAAAGCAATCAAGAAGTCTGAGACTGACAAGAAATGAGGTTTTAAACCTCCACACACATTCAAGGGAGCGAGGCTCAACAGTTTTGTAAAGATTTGGGAGAGCAAGGAGATAAGGGGGATAGGATTTTTTATCTGGACGACTGGCTGTTAAAAGCAGAGACGAGAGAGAAGTGTGTGGAGGATTTAGAGAGAACTCTGTCTCTGGCAAAAGAGCTGGGGATTATTGTAAACTTTCAGAAGTCGCAGCTAACACCATCGCAGTCCATTACTTATTTGGGAGTAACAATGAACTCAGCGACTTTTCGGGCTTCTCCGTCAGAGAAGAGAATAGAGACGGCATTGATGAGAATTCAGGAGTTTTTGTTGAAAGAGAAATGTTCGGCAAACGAGTGGATGAGCCTCCTCGGAACGTTGGCTTCGTTGGAGAAGTTTGTGAAGTTGGGAAGGCTTCACATGAGGCCTCTTCAGTTTTACCTAAAAGGAAGTTGGGATCGGAAACTCTTCCCAGACTCGTTTGTGTTTCCAATTTCAAAAGAGATCAAGGAGGATCTGAGTTGGTGAAATTCAGTAGAGAGACTGAAAGAAGGTCTGTCTCTACACAAGAAGAGCCCAGTCCTGATGTTGTTCTCCGACACATCAGACCTAGGTTGGGGAGCAACATTGGGACAGAAAAAGGCTTCAGGTCAGTGGACAAGCATTCAGAAGAGTTGGCATATAAATCAGGAAGAATTGGAAGCAATATTTTCAGGGCTTCGAGCGTTCGAGTCAATAGTAAGGGACAAGACAGTGATTGTTCATTCGGACAATACGACTGCACTGTCTTATATAAGAAAGCAAGGAGGAACGCATTCTTTCTCCCTTTACGAGAAAGCAAAGGATCTGTGGTTATGGACGGAAGAAAGGAAGGTAGACATATTGACTCGCTTCATTCAAGGGAAGCTGAATGTCAGGGCGGATGGATTGAGCAGGAGGAACCAAGTACTTCCTACGGAGTAGACGCTGAACGCCCAAATTTGTCAGAGGCTTTGGACGATTTGGGGAGAACCATGGATAGATCTGTTTGCGACGGCCGAAAATCACCGTCTTCCCGTATTCTGCTCTCCAGTGCCGGACGAAAGAGCCTGGGGAATAGACGCAATGTTAATGAGCTGGTCTCATCTGGAAGTTTACGCATTTCCCCCATTCAAGATTTTAGGGCAAGTGTTGGCAAAGTTCAGGGAACAAGTAAATTGCAGAATGACACTAATAGCACCCTTCTGGCCGGTGAGGGATTGGTTTCCGGACCTTTTAGATCTACTGATGGATTTTCCAAGAATACTGCCAGAGAGGATAGATCTACTCAAACAGCCAAATTCGAAGGTGATCCACAAGAATCTGTCCGTTCTACATCTGACAGGATTCAGACTGTCGAGCGAATCCTTAGACAGAAAGGATTTTCGCGAAAGGTTGCTGAGGCAATTGCAAGACCAAGGAGAGTCTCTTCAGAAAAATTGTATCAGTCCAAGTGGTCTATTTTTAGAGATTGGTGCAAGCAGAATGGAATCTCTTCTACAAAAACCTCTGTTTTGGAGATAGCAGAATTTTTGTTATTCCTGAATAGGATTAGAAAGTTCTCATCCTCGACCATTAAAGGCTACAGAGCCATGTTATCTTCTGTCTTTAGACATAGGGGTGTAGGCATTTCTTCTAATAAGGACTTAACAGATTTAATTAAGTCGTTTGATACTACTAAGCAAAATGTTCAGAAAGTAGTTTCCTGGAATCTCGACGTAGTTCTTCATTGGCTTATGTCAAGTAGATTCGAACCTATGAAAGATATTTCATTAAGAGATTTAACAATGAAGACAATTTTTTTAGTTGCACTTGCATCTGCGAAAAGGATTAGTGAGATTCATGCTCTGGATAAAAGAGTCGGCTTTTCCAGACGGAAAGCGGTTTGCTCCTCTATGGTTGGTTTTTTGGCTAAGAATGAGCGCCCTGCAAGACCGTAAATTAAAAGGCCTATCAGAGTTACTCGGTTCTGAAGAATTAGAAAGAACTTTATGTCCAGTGAGGGCTTTAAAGTTTTATCTCGAGAGGACGAAAGACATTAGAGGTCCAACGCAAAATTTGTGGTGTTCGGTAAAGGATCCGAAGCGACCCATGTCTAAGAATGCATTAGCTTTCTTTCTCAGAAAAATTATTATGGACTCACACTCTGAATTGGATCCCGATCGTTGTAAAGTGCTTAAAGTGAGAGCCCATGAGGTTAGAGCGGTGGCTACGTCTTTGGCATACCGGAAAAATTTGTCATTAGACAATATTTTGCAGGCTACCTTTTGGAGGTGTAACTCAGTGTTCGCCATGCATTACTTAAGAGAAATTGAAACAGTTTTTGAAAATTGCTCAACGTTGGGCCCGTTTATGGTGACTGGCACGGTTTTGGGGGAAGGGGTATAGGAAGTCTTTCCTTCCTAATGAAACCTATTAATTTTTCGCCTTGAGATGGGTTTGTTGGTTTTGGGAAGTCTGGGGGCACTACGTGTGTCTGGAAGTGCCCTACAGTTATATTTAGGGTGAATTGGGTTTATATATTTAGTGGTGATACCCTTATGGTGAAGGTTGTTGATGATGCTAAAGCCCAGAGCAGGGGCACGTTTAGTATCTATTATGCATGATAGTCCACAGTTCGCCCTCGACTACATGTAAGCTCTCATGCACTCGGCAAATCAGGTCTATATACCTTGTCGGTGCGACTGAGGATAGCAATGAAAAAAGGCAGTACCAATGACTTCAGCTACCTCAGAAGGTAAGGAACTACCGGGATTCTTTTTGAATCTTGACATATTGTTTAGTGTGTTACCTGCCATGAACCCACCGCCTATAATGTGCCAATCAGCTATTATGACTATCAGGTAAGTCATATGTGTAAAAATGTCATTTTTATAATAAAATAAATGTCATACAAAACCCACCCTCCTCCCCAATCATGGGCAAGGGTAGCATAAAACATCTGACTGTATTGGTGGGTAGTTCCACTCACTCCCTGTAGGGGGCCAGGGGAAGGGGGTATCACGTGACCTAACTATCGACGCTGCCGCGAATTTTTGAATTTCTGCCGAAGACGTCAGAGACGACAGCTATTATGACTATCAGGTAAGTATGTGTAAAATTTTATTTTATTATAAAAATGACATTTTTTCAAGGACAACTGACCCCCCTCTCTCAGACACTGATCCCCATTTCTGGCCTACCCTTCTTGATCTCTCGAGCTCTGTCCTGTCTGTAGAGGTAAGGATGATGCAGGAAAAGAATGCCGTAGAAATTATAGACTGCCCGCCTACAGTTGGCTTTCCTGGTGAGAAGTCCAACTGGGGTGGAGGCTGGCCCACTGGTTCGCCTCTTGTCATGACATGGGATTGCAATAAATGGCCAAGTTGGGGCATGCTGATAGAAGCAGCAGCAGTAAGGGTTTTGTGCAGTTATGTTGCAAAAGGAACAACCAGTTTGGATTTGGTAGCTTGTTCTCAATCACCTATCATCCATAGATAAGTTCATGCCTCTCAGGCACCTCTACAACTCTCACCTCATTGGCAACTGGGTTGGCCTCAAGCAACCCTTCTCACTTCATGCCTTTGAACCAGTGTCTCGCATAACCTTGGTAGCTCCTCGTTGGCCCCTTGCCAAGTGGTATCCTGAGCTGCCAGGTCTTCTGGTTAAGGCACCCAGAGATTCCCCTTTGGCCACCAGTTCTCTGTTATCGACATGTTTCAAGTTAGCCTCAACTAATGTGCACCAGGGAGTGGACCATCTCTGTTTGGTGTCATAATTGGGATCTCTCCAGTTGGAACTACTTTGCATTAAATCAGACTTACCCATCCACTTTTATCAAGACATGTTCCTCTCAGTCCCTGGACACCATGACGACAAGTTCCTTTCAGTCCCTGAGGTGAAGTCTGTTGCTTTGTTTTGGGCTGTGACTTTCACCCTCAAGACTGGCATGCTAATACTCAGCTTTGTCTTAACACAAGAGTTGCATTGCCTTTTCATATTTTGCTTAGCTCTTAGAGGGCTGGGGGTTTTTATGGTTCTCATTGTTCATGAGTTTTGGAAAAAACTCGAGACCTGTCAACTTTTGACGAGAGATTTGTGAATGTTATGGTTCCTCCCTCTCTCCCCTTGCTAGAGAGTAGGAGGGATTTGCATCTGCTAATGCAAATAGTTAGATTATAGATAGGATACTCAGTCATCTAGATCACCTGCTTGCACGCTAATCCAGCACGTGACAGCTCGTTCACTGTTCTTCTGCCCACTGGAAGAGGGAGGAAGGCAGGAGAAAGGGAGAGACCAGTCCCACAAACACCTCTTAGCAGCCGCACACTGTAGGCGAGATGCAACCTGTCCCTCAAGAGCTGGGTGAACGAAATGACTTGAGGATCCACCATAGGATCCAAGGAAAAGGAGTCCAAGGACTTATGGGCAATGTCCCAAGGTAAAAGGAGAGAATGTGATCTGTGTGATTACATAACATCCTAGTACAGGTACTGGACCGACAGGTTCTTACTGAATGCGATGGACAGACCGGTGCCGCGGCCTCAAAAGATCTGGTCTGAAACATACTGATGTCCACCAAGAAGTTGCAGGGTATGCTCATTTGACCATCTCACTAGTCAGAGATATGACAATTTGGACACCGTTCTCAGCCAACTCGAAGGTAATAAACGAGTCGTTAGCACTGGGTTGAAAGTCTAGTCTTATGGAGGCAACATACTACTGTCATTGGCACCACAGGACCAAGGAAGTGGAATGATCTATCTCACTGAACACTTTCGAAAAGTAAAATAATGAAAGGCATAAGCTTTCAGATGAATGGGTACCAAAGATGTTTTACTTTATTCAAAGGTGCAAGAAGACAGAACAAAACAGCACCAATTTCAATAAGTTGAGAAAGAAGGACTATGATCAAGCTTCTTCAGAGGTTTAACGAACCCAGAAGTCAAGGTGCCCATATCAACTGTCCTTATCTCCTGACTTCAACGAATAAATGTTGTAATGACATCTATCTTGCTTGGGATGTATGGTTGGCCACTGCACTGAATGTTGTTCTGTCTGCTCATGCACTTGCACTGCAATAGAGCAGACGAAAGGACACTAGGACCTTTTGTTAACCATGGCACTACCATGGTGTCATTGCTATCACACCGAGGAGTGTCTGTCGTGGATCTTGAGACTTGAAAGTTAAAAAGAACTGTGCTCAAGTCCCAAGAAAGGAAGTGTGGGAGACTGCCGACCTAGTCAACGTTTCTAAGAATGAAAAGTCTCTGGAGGAGGATAGTGTAAACATGACACTACCTTGATGTCATTGCTATCAAGGTAGTGCCTATTTGGACACTGAGACTCCTGAAACTGTCTTAAGATCCACATAATACTCTCCTCGGGTCGTGGATCAACCGGTAATTACAGCACCAGTAGCTACTGCTTACATCTCCCACTCCTCACAGGAGTGTAACTACATCAAGTCAAAAGAATGGAGCTCTTAGACACCACTTCTTGACTGAGTAAGAACCAAGCACAAGTTGTCAGAACTCAGTTTGGAGATATTGTTGATCTTCCAGCTAATCGGGCAAAATGATGGGAAGTTACAAGCACAAGACTTGAATCATGGCTGCGAAACTGAATTTGTCTGTCATACTTCCATCATTCTGGAGTGTGTCTGGTTGACCATTGTGCTGAGTGTGCTACTGCAAACCCGTGCACCCACACTACCAATGTAATGTGTCTGGTTGAACGCTGTGCTGTATTGTCGCTGTGCTGAGTGTACTACTGCAAACCCATATGTAAAGATCTCAGGTTTGTATGTTAGGAAAAATGTAAATTACTTAAAAAATTTGTCGTGGGGGGGGAAGTGTTGCTGGATGAGGTCCTTTTGTGCTGCATTTTAACCATGTATCACTATATAATGAGAACTAAGCCTCCTAGGCCAGAGTGGTCAGGTCTGTATGTAGTACCACCTGGCACAAGGAGTTGTCCAAGAAACCCATAATTTCTGGCTTCATGAAGCGACCAAGTAGACATAAAGTTTGTCCTGTGGGGAGGGCTGTCTGGTCTTGGTAAAAGCTCATAAAGCTAGAGGCGGTTTCCCCATCCGTGATTGTTTAGAGGAACTGAATTGTTTCACAAGTAATGAGTCCAAGTGTCTGACAACAACAGACTATCTTTACCTCCTTTTACCTAAGGGATGTCACCCACAAGTCCTTGAACACCTTCTCCATAGGACCTGTAGTGGCAGATCAACAGGTTTTGTAGTCTCCAAGTTCCTGTTGAACAAAAAAAAGCATCTTTCCCAAGGTACTCAGATGGCTTAAGGCTGGAGGTTAAATTGGCTTTTTCTCTCCCTTCTTCCTTTCTCTTCAGCAGTCATGCCGAGTATGTGCTGAACAGGTTATGATGCAGGTAGACTTTACAATTGGGCATCCTATCCTAGAGCTTCAGCTCATAAAATGTGAGTTCCTTTGCTCTCCCTTTCAACAAGGGCAGTTGGGTATACAATACAGTAGTAGTAAAGTTATCATGTGAACCTGTCACTTTATGGTTGACTGAATTACTGGCTATGTTCCCACTTGTGCTTTCCTGTCTTTAGGACTTTGCTTGATTCTCCAGAGTTATCCTATTGAGAATTCAGACTTGGGCCCCATTAGTCCCTTGCTCACTATATTAATTGGGGACATGGAATTTTTGCATATGATTCAGCTTGCCAGTCAATTGAGAGACTATCCTCCCAACAAAAAAACAAGTGACTTTTACATAAAAGGCAGTGGTTCATATTTCTGCAGCAAGAAATACCAAATTCTTAAAGTAATTTGTGCAGCATATATCCAGTGTATATAAACCAGGTAATTTTACCATAAATTCACCTCGTCTAGCTCTTTGGTCCCTGATGCCAAAGGAGAAGTGCTGGTTTATAGCTGGTAATTGGAGGTTTCTATACAATCACCTGCCTGTGTTGTATTAACTACTGTGTTACCAAGTTTCCATTGCTGTGTCCAGCATGCACATTCCCAGGACCCTGCCAAGACTCAGGTGACTTCATCCTAATCCTAGGCTGTTCCACAGTTGGTTATTCACCTTCCTAGTAGAACCACGAAGAAAAGCAGAGCCTGATCATGCCCAGTCATGTCAATTTGAATATACCTGAGGAGGACAAAATCTTTAATTAAAGACAATGTCTGGAATTATTTTTAGCATCAGGTATACGTATCAAAGGTTGAAGTCGGTAAGAACATCATTTCTTATTAGCTGGGAAATCTTATTTTAGATCCACATAAGAATGCTTCTGAGCCCAGACGTCAGAGATTAAACTTAGTGACCATGAGATCTTGGATATTTTAACATCTTTGGCTTTTAAGAGGAACTTGGAAGTAGTGTTCTAAATTTTGCTACATGGAGGTTTCCTATGTTTACTGTAGGTTTTACCTGAAAGATATACAGTATCTCAAATTTTACTCCATATCCCCTTTGGTATCTGCAGTCCCCAAGTACAGTAGTGTTGCTTCCTGAAGGGAGCACAGGAGTGCAGTCCCCTCTGCTCCCTTCCAGTTTTTCATAACTGTTCCATCTATATGAGCAGAGTTCTCTGGATTACTTAGTGTTATGCTGTATGAAAGGGATAAATGTATCATTTTGTTCGCAAGTCTTAAAGGAAAGAGTGTGAATTTTAGCTTTATTAAAAGGTAACAGTCAAATTACTTGAGTTTGTTCTTTGCCTCAGGAACCTGTTTCCAGATCACATTCACACAGCAGTTGGCCTCTTCAGCACCTTAGTTAAAAAAATTTGCTGTTTGCAAGAGGCCTACCACCCTAAATAGCTTATGAAAACTGATGGGATTTTTGTGAAATGAAATTTTTTAAATGAATTTTACCTCTCCATTACAGGCGGTCCCCGGTTTACGACGGGGGTTCCGTTCTTGCGCCGCGTCGTAACCCGAAAATCGTCGTAAGCCGGAACATCGTCGAAAATCGTCAAAAATCATAAGAAAACCTTACTTTTAATGCTCTGGGTGCATTGAAAACGATATAAACTGCATTATTATTGAGTTTTACATCAAAAAACCTTCAAATTATGATTATTCTGCCATTTTGGGGCCATATTTCTTCCGGCGGATCGGCGACAACGCTGTCAGTAACCCCGAACATGCGTCGTAAGCCAGGAAATAATTTCTGATGAATATATTTGAAAAGCGTCGTAACCTCGGAACGTCGTAAGCCGGAACCGTCGTAAACCGGGGACTGCCTGTATATAGCTTTTACTTCCACGCCTCCGGGAGTTCAACAGATTAAAATGAAAAATGAGAACACTTGGTTTTTTTTTAATATCTGTTTCCACCCATCTACTTCCCCCACCCACCGTCAGGGGAACAATTCAGAGAGTTATCTGGGCTCCGTTTTCTGTTTATGACTTGGTTTGTAGATTTACTGGAATTTTCTCTTGGATGTGGATGGTAACAATAGAATAAGGACCTGTAAGGTAAGAGGTTGCCGCAGTAGGCTTTGTTTTAGTTCCACTGACCCTCATGACGTATGAAATGTCAAGGAAAAGAGTGTAATGTGAATGACCGTTGTCAAGCAAGTGAGTCTTGGTCTAATGAATTATGGTTAAATTGATGAAACATAAATGAAGGGAGGCTGATCGTTTGAAAAGTCAGCAAAAGAAGCACGAGGTTAAGTCTGCTAAGTCTAGTGCTAAGGGGGTGCATGATTTGTCTCCTTCCCCTTCTAGTAACTTTGATAGGACCTCTTCTCTTCTTTCTGTTACTCCTACTAGAGCTTCCAAATCGACTCAGGATGTAACTTAGATTTGATAGAATTGAGTCAGATATTAAGGGTTTAAAGGGCTTGATAAATTAGTTAGCCGAAGTTTTGCAGAATATTTTATCAGCATTGGCCTCCCTGGAGTGTCGGTTGGTTTTGGATAATTCCCCAGCATTAGAGGAAGGATCAATGCTCCTGAATAGCCATGTCCTTGGCATGTCCTGTCTTGCTCCTTCACTGCCTGGAGCAACAGGGAACTAGGACATGTCAGGGAGCAGTGCGGATCGGTGCCCACTGTCTCCATCATCTGCTTGGCCTTGCTCCACACAGACACCAGGCTTCGTTTTCCAAAGGATGCTTGGGTAGAGTAAAGAGAAGTAGCCGCCCATCGTTTTCACCATGTTTAAGCTTTACGGCATCGGGACGTCCTGTTAGTAATGACACTTTCTGATAATGTTAGTACAGTAGAATGAATGAAAGTAAGGATCATTTGTGGTCTAGGACTTGTATTAAGGATCCTGTAGGTTCTAGAGATGTGTTTAGAGGTGCTTCCTCTTTCCATTTGTTGCTACACAAATAAAAACCTAAGGTCTTTACATAGGGTTATGCTTGCGAACACAAGTTGGAATGGCCATTAACTTTCAGACAAGGTCATTAGCTACCAGTCGTTCACTACTGATGGTAGGGAGGAAGCCACGCCCACTCATGGGTCTGCCTTCGCATTGCATTCAGCTGCCATCAGGTCAAGACTTCTACTGCACTCTCTGCCCGACTACCATTCAACTTTATTTTTATTTTTGTGATACCGTATACAGAGCTCTCCCACTTTTTTTTACGGGGATAGGTTCCAGAACCCACCACAGAAGTGCAAATCCCGCGGAAATTCAAAATCCCCTCTAAAAATGCTTATAACTGTCAAATACCCTGTACCCCTTAAACTAAAATGCTTATAATTGTATATTTTAAAAGTTCACTGTCTAATTTAGTAGTTCAGACAAAAATATACCTTAAATTATCATACTAAAAATATTTAATAGAAATTCAAAAAATACACCCCAGACCATCATCCCAAAACATCCTAAGCCATCTTAGATTAGTACCCTTTTACAACTTACTCTTATGCATATACGCCCCCTAAAATCCTTGTAAAAATTATTTACTAATTTTAAAATGTCAATATTAATTTAAACTAAAACACTTATAATTGTCTATTTTAAAAGTTCACTGCCTAATTTATTAGTTCAAACAAAAATATACCTTAAATTACCATACTAAAACAATTTAATATCAATTCAAACGAAAATACACCCCAAACCATCATCCCAAAGCATCCTAAGTCATCATAGATTAGTACCCTTTTACAACTGATACTCTTAATTATATAACCCCCCAAATCCTTATAAAAATTATTTGCTAATTTTAAAATATCTATAAAATGTTTGGATCATATCAAGATTAGTGAACCCACTCGCAGCAGGGTTCGCTATACTTTACAAGACTATTGGGTTCGTTATTCTTTACTTGGGAATAATCGGGTTCTTTGTTCTAGACATGAACACTTTGGTACCAGACATTTGATCCCTCAGGGGCTAGTACTGAACAAGGCGAAATATATTTGACCCCCCAGGGGCTAGTACTAAACAACACGGTGAACAGTGTTGATGAATCACTGTTTTGCCGTGTTTAGCACTAGGCCTCGTGGAATTGGATTTCGGACCGGAAAGGGTTGGCCATTCTTTACAAGGGGATCATTGGGTTTGCCGTTTTGACTTGATGTTGGGTTCGCTAATCTTGACATGATCAAAATATTTAATACAAATTAAATAAATCTTTAATGCAAATTTAATCAATCTGTGTTACAGGATGTTTGGCAAGTAATCAAGTTACCCCTGTATACATAAGCATAGCTGTTTTCTCTCATAGTATTTGAAGTCATCCCGCTTTCTTTATTTATTAGTAAAAACAATTAAAATCCTCACTAATTTGCACTTTTTCATAGAGCAACACTGTTTATTCACTAATTACTGTATTTTTTCATATGATGTTTGTGACTAAATACAGATTTTTATGATAAAAACAATTTACAGTGTACAGTTCTTACAGCAATGTATCTATTAAGCTCATTCTAGGTTGGGCCCCAGACTGAGCATAACAAGTGTACTCTCTCTCTCTCTCTCTCTCTCTCTCTCTCTCTCTCTCTCTCTCTCTCTCTCTCTCTCTCTCTCTCTCTCTCTCTCTCTCTTTAAGGGTAATGTAAGAAGTATTTGAAATGATATTACTGTAAAGTGTTCTTGGATGGTAAAGTATATTGTACAATATTTAAAATATTCGCTAATTATTTTAATTTTATTTCCCAGTCTGCTTTTAATGGAAAATAAAATTAAAATAATTAGCAAATATTTTAAATATTGTACAATATGCTCCATCATCCAAAAACACTTTACAGTAATATAATTTCAAGTACATCTTACATTACTCTTAGAGAGAGAGAGAGAGAGAGAGAGAGAGAGAGCGCGCATACACTTGTTAAGCTCAGTCTGGGGCCCAACCTGAAATGAGCTTTAATAGATACATTATTACATTGTAAGTACACTGTAAATTATTTTTATCATAAAAATCTGTATTTAGTCATTAACACAATATGAAAAAATGCAGTAATTAATGAATAAATAGTGTTGCTCTAAAAAAAAAAAGTGAATTAGTAATAATTTTAGATACAGTCCACAGAAAAAGTCTGCGAATTGGTGGAAGTTCCCACAGAAAAGTGAAAGATATGTTCTACAAAAATCCATGACAAAATGAAGCACAAAAAATCGGGGTAGCATTGTATGAGTGTGTTTATTTGTTTGCCTTACATCTATAATGCGAACCCCTAACTTGCAACAACCTGGGGAGAGGAAACCTTTGGGTTTTAGGCATTGCCCTGGTGAAGGAAGCATGATTGCAATCATTAGTCCATGTAGTGAGTTTTGTGTGTGGCCTTCTGAATGGTGGGTGAAGTTTGCCTAGGAGGAGAAGAGAGAGAGGTGTCATCAGGGCGAAATACAGTACTCCGCCAGTGACACTGAGGATTCTCTCTGATTCCTTCTCACCCCATGCAAACTTCCACCTGCTGTTGCTACTCCTAAGATAGTGGTTTTTTCCTTTGATGTCTTCTACTCCTTCGTCAGTAGAGAGCCAACACAGGGGAGCAGTTGACCAGTTTTAACTTCTCTCCGGCAGTCTCTGTTTGCTTGGAGTGGGAATTATCCTTCTCGGGGCAAAGGGAGGAAATGTTCCTTTGCCCCAAGAAGGACACAACTAAAATGAAGACGAAGACGATGATGGTTCTTGATTCCCCTTCTTTCACTTTTTGGTTGTGACAGGCCTTTGGACAGCAGGGTTTGGAGACGGATGTCACCAAGGGAAGACGATGTAGGGGGTAACCCAAGTGGGCACACTACCGGAGGCATGATTGAATGTTTTCAAACATCTAACTGACCTGGTAGTTATATATATAGCTTAAGTCCCTGACGTGACGGCAGAACTTCAAAAACTCGCGGCAATCGCCGATCGGGTAGTCAGGTGGTCCACCTGTGCGCCCTCTACCCAGGTAACTGGAACCATTTTACATATTCCTCAGATCTTCCCTGCCGCTGTAACGGTGACATCGTTGGAATTTCATTCGCAGCCTGTGTTTTTCAGTTGTTTTGGTGAAGTACACTTTGGCTTTGGCTTTCGCTCGCTTTTGGATTTGCTTTTGAACCTTTGCTTGTGTTTTGGATCTCTCTTTTGGTTTTTTCAACATGTCTGACTCTTCATCTAGTGTAAGAATGTGTGTGAGGGGATGTAAGACTAGACTTGCTAAAGCCTCTTTGGATCCCCATCAAATATGTGTCAAATGTAGAGGTAAGAGTTGTGAATTGGACAATAGATGTGATGAATGTTTGGGTCTGTCTGAAAGAGAATGGTTAGATTACAACCGATATGTGAGGAAACTTGAAAGAGACCGACTCAGAAGAGCCAAGAGTTCTATATCTCACTCTTCAAGGGACAGCCAGGGGTTAGATATTTCCTTGCCCCATTCTAACAATCCAATTGATCCTTCCGCAGTAGCAGTAATTTCTAACTCCCCTTCTGATACAGGTAATAAAGAACCAACTCTTCAGGATATGATGGCGGCCATTCAAACCCTGGGAAAACGGGTAGAATCCCTTGCAGAAGACAGGGAGAAGTTATGGTCTGATATGAGAGATCTAAAAAGTGAAAAGATTAGTGCAAGTGCAGTGGAGGGTGCGGCCGCTCGGTCCTGTCGCGCTCCTAGTCCTGGACCTCTTCCAAGCTCACCAACCCCTGTGAGAAGGAATGTCGAAAGACGAAGGGAGGCGAGAGGCTTTAGTCCCCGAGCGGTCGTCCCCTCGAGCGTACCTGTTGACGCTTCCCAGGACGCTCACCCTTGCCATAGAAAAGGCGAGGTTAAGTTGTGTTCTTCGTCTTCGGACGACGCAGTCCCCAGACGGGGTTGGCGTCTTAAGTCAGAATCGAGACCTCTCAAGAGAAAACTTCCCTCTATTGAAGGTCGTCGTAGAGAGACAAGTCAGGCTCCAGGGTGTAGCCACTGGAGCAGTCCGGAGCGCTTTCCCTCCAACTCCGAAGGCAGCTCTCCCGCCAAGAGTAGACGTAAACTGGCAGGTCCGATCAGGACGCCTGACAGGAAGAAGGTGGACGCATTACTACCCTCTGTACATGCCCCTCCCCTTCCCTCAGATTGGTACTCGTCCCCAGAACACTCCACAATCCTTACGGGACGTTGAGGAAGAGTTGATAGATGAAGTTGCGGCTTCCCCGGTCTGTCCCCAGCAGCAGGAAGCTCCACAATTACTACTGATTAAAGATATGCAGCAGAAGCTCTCTTCCCTAGTTCAAGTCTTACAGCTTGCAGGAAAGAAGGATACGGTTCGTCCTCCGATTGCTGTATGCCACCCGGAAGATACTTGGGACAGATGTCGCACAGGCGGCCAGTTCTCAAGTGACTTCAAGGATCGGCGGTACAGCGAACACAGAAAGAAGATTGGTCCTACTCAAGAAGTTCCGATCGCTGTACGTCAACCTGAGGAAGCTTTTGACCGATGTCGCACAGGCGGCCAGTTCTCAAGTGACCTCAAGGTTTGGCGGGACAGTGAACGACAGAAGGCTGGACTCCAGGACACACAAGGAGTTGGACAACAAGGATCCAAACGTCATCTGGCTGGACGCAAAGACGTTGATCTGCAGGAAGACAGACGCCAAGACACCAGGCGTCAAGGGGTTCGGCGCCAAGACGCCAAGCGTCATGAAACTGGACGCCAAGAAGTTGATTTCTTAGAGGAGAGACTCCAAGACTCCAGGCGTCTAGAGATTGGTCTCCAGGACGCCAGGCGTCAAGAATCTGGACGCCAGGACGTCAAGCGCCATGAGAATGTACGCCTGGAAGTTAATCTCTTAGAAGATAGACTCCAAGACACCAGGTGTCAAGAAACTGGACGTCAATATGCTCTAACAGGACGCCAGGACGCCAAACGTCAAGATGACGGACGCCAGGACTTCAAGCGTCATGAAACTGAACTCCAATATACAAAGGAGGACTTTACCGACCCGATAACAGGGCAGCAGTCGGATGATGTGGAAGACGATCTGCCTCACTCACTAGACAATCCGGTGGATGACATATCGGACGAGGAAGAGCGAAAAGACCAACATCCCTCTTCGGACTTAAAGAGACTAATGAAAGTTTTCACGGAACTTTTTCCTGATAACTTCATTCCAGCTTCTCTCGTTCTCCTCCATCGGAATTTACTTTAAGAAAGACGTTCGTCGATGAGCTTCTTTACGAAAATGGTTATGTCTCGCTCATCCAAACGGGCTTTAAAATTGATGGAAGTGTGGATGAATACTAAGAAAGATCTAGGCCGGACGGTGTTCTCCTTTCCCCCAGCCAGACTAGCTTCTAGATCTAGCGTTTGGTACGAGACTGGAGAATCTCTTGGCCTAGGAGTTCCCTCTTCTTCCCAGGGGGGTGTCTCGAGCCTAGTGGACGCTTCCCGCCGCACAGCTATGGTGAAGTCAAAGGTGTTTTGGTCCGCGTCGGAAATGGACCACCTTCTCAAAGGAATCTTTAGGGCCTTTGAGGTATTTAATTTCCTTGACTGGACCCTGGGAGCCTTGGGTAAGAAGATGGACACCAGCAAGAATGTTGACACGGAGGATCTTGTACATATAATGGCTTGCATGGATAAGGCTCTCAGAGATGGTGCCAACGAGCTGGCGGCACTTTTCTCTGCAGGGATCTTAAAGAAAAGGGCACATCTTTGCTCTTTTCTTTCCAATGGAGTAACTACTATTCAAAAATCAGAACGCCTTTATGCTCCTCTTTCTGCTCACCTGTTCCCTCAAGAGCTGGTAAAAGAAGTCACAGCGGCCTTATCACAAAAGGCCACGCAGGACTTGATTACGAAAACAGCTAAAAAAGTGCTACCAACGAGCTTCGTCGCACGGAAGAATAGAGGAGAAGCTCCTGTGTCTCAGCCTTTCGTTTCAAAACCCTCAGTAGAGGAAACTCAAGATCTGCTGGGAGAAGACCAACGAAGAGAGGCTACAGACAAGGAAGACACAGAGTCTGATGGGAGTCTCCTTCAGACAGCAGTAGGAGCCAGACTGAACAACTTCTGGCAAGTGTGGGAGAGGAGAGGATCGGATCCATGGTCCATCCAATTGATCAAAGAGGGGTACAAGATCCCTTTCCTCAGGAAGCCCCCTCTAGCATCAAGACCGATAGACCTTTCGGCCAAATACAAGAAGAAAACGAAGGCGGAGGCTCTGCAACAGCAAATATCTCTTCTGTTGCAAAAGAAGGCCATAGAAAGAGTTCAAGACGTGGATTCGCCAGGATTTTACAATCGCTTATTCCTGGTTCCCAAGAACTCGGGGATGGAGACCAGTGCTGGACGTGAGTGCTCTCAACGTTTTTATTCAAAAGACAAAATTTACGATGGAAACGACGAAATCTGTCCTAGCAGCAGTCAGACAGCATGACTGGATGGTATCATTGGATCTGCAGGATGCGTATTTCCACATCCCTATCCACCCGAGCTCCAAGAGATATCTGAGATTCGTTCACGAGGAAGAAGTGTTCCAGTTTCGAGCTCTTTGTTTCGGCCTAAGCACCGCTCCTCAGGTTTTCACGAGGTTAATGAACAATGTAGCAGGAATGTTGCACACGAGAGGCATCAGAATCTCCTTATACCTAGACGACTGGCTTCTCAGAGCCCCTTCCCACACACGCTGCCTGAAGGATCTTCAGACGACAATCCAGTTATCAGAAGAACTGGGCCTACTTATAAACAAGGAAAAATCCCAAGAGATTCTATACCTGGGGATGAGGATTCAGAGTCAGACTTTTCGGGCTTTTCCATCGTTATCAAGGACGGAACAAGCCTTAGAAAAGATTCAGAGCTTCTTAAGGAAACGAACATGCTCGGTGAGGGAATGGATGAGTCTGCTGGGGACCCTTTCCTCTCTAGAGCAGTTTGTCTCCTTGGGGAGACTGAATCTTCGCCCGTTACAATTCCATCTCAATCGGAACTGGGACAAGGAAAAAGAATTGGAGACGGAGTGCATCCCCATCTCGAAACCTGTAAGGCAGTATCTAAAATGGTGGAACGACCCCATCAGCTGCAAGGGGGCCTTTCCCTAAAACAGAGGAACCCAGACCTAGTGTTGTTCTCCGACGCATTGGACTCAGGATGGGAAGCGACTCTGGGAATCAATGAAGTCTCGGGCTCTTGGACCAGACAGCAAGAGTCTTGGCATATCAATCAGAGGGAACTAACAGCGATCCTTCTAGCTCTCAAAGAATACGAACAGGTAGTAAAAAACAAAGTGGTGCAGGTCAACTCCAACAACACTACAGCGCTGGCCTACACCAGCAAACAAGGCGGCACTCACTCCAAATCTCTATACGAGACAACAAGAGAACTTCTTCTCTGGGCGAAGGAGAGGAATGTGATACTACTAACCCGCTTTATTCAGGGGGAGAGAAATGTAAGAGCAGACATGCTGAGCAGGAAAGATCAAGTCCTGTCCACAGAATGGATGCTACATCAGGACGTCTGCAAGAGCATGTGGCTGATTTGGGGGCGACCGTGCATAGACCTTTTCGCCACAGCACGGACGAAAAGGATAGAGACTTATTGTTCTCCCGTTCCGGATCCAGAGGCTGCTTACATAGACGCGTTCCTCATGGACTGGTCAAACTTGGACGTTTATGCATTCCCACCTTTCAAAATAATCCACAAAGTATTGCAGAAGTTCGTGTCGCACGAGGGCACCAGAATGACCCTAGTCGCTCCTTACTGGCCCACAAGGGATTGGTTCACAGAGGTACTGGAATGGATAGTGGACACCCCGAGAAAACTTCCGCTAAGAGTAGATCTACTCAAACAACCCCACTTGGATAAGTATTGCCAAAACCTCCAAGCGCTACACATGACTGCCTTCAGACTATCGAAAAACTCGCAAGAGCTAGAGGCTTTTCGAAGGAGGCAGCTAGCGCGATCGCAAGAGCAAGGAGGTCTTCCACCATTAAGGTATACCAGTCCAAGTGGGAAATTTTTAGAGGATGGTGCAAGAACAACTCTGTATCCTCTACCAGTACCTCTGTGACTCAGATAGCAAACTTCCTTCTTCATCTTAGGAAGAACCTTAAATTTTCAATTTCAACCATTAAAGGGTATAGAAGTATGTTAGCATCGGTCTTTAGACACAGGAACTTAGACCTGTCTAACAATAGGGATCTCCAAGACCTTCTCAGATCCTTTGATACATCTAAGGAGAGGGTACAAGAATCACCGGCTTGGAACCTAGACGTGGTCCTGAGGTTCCTCACGAGTGATAGATTCGAACCTTTACAAAAGGCATCCTTAAAAGATCTCACCATGAAAACCCTTTTTCTAGTCAGTTTAGCCACTGCAAAACAAGTAAGTGAGATTCATGCTTTTAACAAAGCTATAGGTTTTAGACAAGGCAAAGCAGTTTGCTCACTTCGACTAGATTTTCTGGTAAAAAATGAACGTCCATCTCAACCTTGGCCCAAAGCGTTTGAGATTCCGAACCTGACGGATGTCACAGGTGAGGAAATAGAAAGAACTCTGTGCCCAGTAAGAGCTCTAAAATATTATCTAGAAAGGACAAAAGACTTACGAGGGGACTCAGAAGGGCTTTGGTGCTCTGTCAAAAAACCCTCTTTACAAATGTCTAAGAATGCTCTGTCCTTTTTTATCAGACAATTAATAAAAGAAGCTCATTCAGGATGTAGGGAAGCAGACCACAAAATTCTGAAAGTTAAAGCACACTAAGTCAGAGCGGTAGCAACCTCTGTAGCTTTTAAACAAAATAGGTCCCTCCAGAGTATCTTGGATACGACCTTCTGGAGGAGCAAGTCTGTTTTTGCCTCACATTACCTTAAACAGGTACAGACTTTTTATGAAGACTGCTACACGCTGGGTCCGTTTGTAGCTGCAAATTCAGTAGTGAGAGAAAGGGCTACCGCTACAATCCCATAACCCAATACCCTTTTTTCTTCCTTGGAACTAAGATGTTGTTTTTGGTTGTTTGCGAAGGCTGGACGCAGCCTTCCGCAATCATTAGCATTAGCAGACAGTTTTTAAATAATATCATTTACTTCAGTTCTCTTAGTTAGGTGGTCTTTTGTTCCTTGGTAGCGCCCAGAATAAGGGTATTAAAAGGAGGTCTAGTCACATAGAGGTTAGACACCGGTTGACAGCCCCTAGAGATTTTTCAGCCCCCTAGGTGGATCGCTGGATCTCTTAAGGAATGCAGACATAATGAGGCAGGAAAACAATGAAGTCAGCTTCCTTAACAGGTAGGAACCTTTAGTTGGTTTTGCAAATTTTTAGTATTTCAATTCCAACGATGTTAGCTGTCTCTGACCTTCCACCAAAGGTGTGTCAATCAGCTATATATATAACTACCAGGTCAGTTAGATGTTTGAAAATGTTATTTTCATAATAAAATAAATTTTTGAACATACGTACCTGGTAGTTATATATAATTAAATTCCCACCCTCCTCCCCTCTAGAGACTAGGGGCATGGAAGATCTGAGGAATATGTAGAATGGTTCCAGTTACCTGGGTAGAGGGTGCACAGGTGGACCACCTGACTACCCGATCGGCGATTGCCGCGAGTTTTTGAAATTCTGCCGTGACGTCAGGGACTTAAGCTATATATATAACTACCAGGTAAGTATGTTCAAAAATTTATTTTATTATGAAAATAACATATCACTGACTTAGTGATGGCCCTCAAACTGGTAGACACTGTAATTGTAGACGGCAGTACTGTAGGTGCTGTAGTCACAGTTATGGTGGCAGCAGTACTGGAAGGTCTTTGGAGGCCTTCAAGTGGTAGATCAGCTCAACACTTGACTCCCCCGGGCGGCCTAAGGATGCCCTAAGCCCCTTGGGCTCCACAACATTTGAAAAAACAAGTCGGGTTAAGGCCTTCCGGGGGAGTCAAGTGTTGAGGGTTTGATCTACCACTTAAAGGCTTCCAAAGATCTCCAGTACTGGTGCCACTGTAATTGTGTCTATGGTACCTACAGTACTGCAGTCTACAGTTACAGTGTCTACCAGTTTGAGGGCCATCACTACGTCAGTGATACATTTGATCATGCCTCAGGTAGTGTGCCCACTTGGGTTACCCTTTACATCGTCTTCCCTTGGTGACATCCGTCTCCACACCCTGCTGTCCAAAGGCCTGCCACAACCGGCAGATGTCAAAGAAGACGATTCAAGAATCATTGTCGTCTTCGTCTTCGTCTTCATCTTCATCTTCGCCGTGTTCTGTCACCTCCTCCCTTTTTCTTGTGAAGCCAGCAAGTGGAGGAAGGACAAAGGAATGACAAGGCTGCCTCTCCCAGCCGTAAGAAGTCCCATAGGGCTTCTGACAGCCAGCCTTCTTCCACAGAAAAGGCTGCAGGATCTCTCGTTTGCAGTACTACCAGTACTGCAACTCGCGATCTGTCTACTGGCATGGAGCAACTGCTACCCAGGGTTCCATGTATCCCCGGTGCACCAGTACCGGTCCTGGGAATTCACCTTCCCAGGCCAGTAAGCCCCCCCCCGATCTATGGACCCAGGCCCAGCCCAGCAAGAGAGAAAATGAGTTCAGAGCATTCTGGCATTCACTCTGTTGGGTTTTTTTCTTTGACGCAACTGGGAACAGATTCCGAGGTTAAAGAAAACTCTTTTTACCTATCCTAATTTATTAACCTTATCCTACTTTTATTTACATTTGCCACAGTTTATCAATTATCATCTTTCAGTACTTAACCTAACTTATTTCATACTTACCAATAAAGTTTATCCTAACAATCTTCACATACCTAACTTAGCCTAACTTATACTACCAATAGTCAAAATATTATCAACAAATCTCCAACTCTGGCATATGTCCCAAAATAGTTCCTTATCTTTCTCAGTACTTCATCTCAGAATAATCCAAGACAATCACAAAAATCAGCACACAATTTGGGAATTACCACGGAGTTTATTTTAGCTATGACATCCAAGCTGAGGGCAGAGATTACTTTGGAATTTCTTCATGCAGTCTTTTTCTATACAAAAGCCCTTCTCTCCTTCCAAACTAGGATCTGAGATGTCATTCACGACAAAATCAACATACAGATATTAGTTGTGACATATCGGTCTCTGGGGTTTTACAATAATCTTTTTCTGGTAGAGAAGATGGCTGGTGGCTAGAGACCTGTCATAGATCTTTCTCTCTTAAACCGATTTGTTCACCCGAGTCGGTTCAAGTTGGAAATGGTACAGTCAGTACTCAATACCATCAGGGAGTCCAATTCATGCTTTGGTGGACTTAAGGATGGGTATTTTTGAATACTCATCCACCAATGATCTCACAAGTACCTCCTATTTACCCTTGGGGAGACGGTGTTCCAGTTCAGAGCACTTTGTTTAGGGCTCTCAACCCCTCCCCAGGTGTTCACCTTAGTGTACACCCTGGTATTGGCTTGGGGCAATTCACACAGGATTCATCTTTTGAGATATCTCAACAATTGCTTAGTCCTAGTGAGCCACAGTTGGGGCCATTCACACAGGATATATCTCTTGAGGTATCTCGAGGATTGCTTAGACCCGGTGAGCCCCAGTTGCTCTAGGACCTGGCAGTCCTAATCAATTTCGAGGAGTCTGATCTCACACCCAAGCAGAGGGTAGAGTACGGTACTGTATCTGGGCAGGCTGATAGATACAGCAGCAGCCAGAGTCCCCCCTTAGACTTGCATATCAGCAAGTTTAGAGAGGCAGTGCAGTTATTCCTGTCTCGACAGGAGCAACGAGCTCGGCAGTGATCAGTCGTTCTCTATTGCCGGTCGTCCTTGGAGAAGCTGGTCCCACATGGGCTGCTTCACTTTCATTCCCTTCAGTGGAGAATAAAGGGGTTTTGGTCACCGACAAGAAACCCAGTTCTTCCTGATTCATCTCTCAGAGGAAGTAAGGAAAGACCTAGCCTGGTGGCTAGACGACAGGAACCTCATAATAGTGTTTAGTGCCATTTAGCACTCCCCTTCCTGAGATGCTTCTGTTTTTGGATGCATCGACTGAGGGATAGGGTGCACACCTGGAAGAGTTGCTGGTTTTAGGTGTGTGGAACTGGTAAGACAGACACTTCCACATCAATATTCTGAAACTCAAGGCAGCATTTTAGCCCTACAAGAGTTTCAGGATTGAGTGGTGGGGCATGCTGTGGTGTTGGATGAGCAACAATACCGCGGTAGTGGCATACATCAACGAGCAGTGGGGGTGGGAGGACTGGTTTCCCTTCAGCTCCACATGTTGGCTGTGCAAGTGCACGACGTACACTCAATACAGCTGTCAGCCAGGTACATTCCAGGGAACCGGAACATTATGGCAGACAAGCTCAGTCACCAAGGTCAGGTGATAGGGACATGGCCCTACACCCAGACATTGCAAAAGATTATCCAATCTTTGAGACCTCCCAACGATAGATCTCTTTGCAACCCGACACAACAGAAGCTGCCAGTGTTCCGTTCTATCATTCCAGAACCATGGGCAGTTCTAGAAGACACCTTCCAACAGCCATGGGACAATTTCAAGGCCTGCACCTTTCTTTCATTTTGTCTGATTCGTTGGGAGATCAACAGAGTCATGATCACCCCAAATCTCAGGATGACCATGGTGGCTCCCAAGTGGCTACATGTTGAGTGGTATGCATACCTGCTAGTTCTGCTTCCAAAGCACCGAGAGAGATTCTCCCTCGGCACAACCTGCTATGCCAGCCGCACATAGAGAGGTATCACCAGTGTCTCTTGCTACCATTTCCTGTGGTTGTTGTCATCGATGGGTCTCTGCTAGGAGCTTTGCTTCTTCACCGAGAGAAGCTTCCCTCTCTCTCAGCTTTTTTGGGGTTACAAAGGGCAGTTGAATATCCCATATGTTTAACCCCTTAACGCTGAAGCCCTATTTTCAAAAACGTCTCCCGTATGCCGGCGGCCTCCGAGAGGTAGCGCCAAGCGGAAAAAATTTTTTTCAAAAATCACAGCGCTTAGTTTTCAAGATTAAGAGTTCATTTTTGGCTCCTTTTTTTCTTTTGCCTGAAGTTTAGTATGCAATCATCAGAAATGAAAAATATATCATTATCATATATAAATATTGGAATATATGACAGAGAAAAAAAAACTCGTATATAATTGTATACAAATCGCTGTAAGGAAAAAAACGGTTAAAGCTAATGAGTTATTTTTTTAGTTGTATTGTACACTAAATTGCTATGATTTTGGTATACAACAGATTGTAAAACGATTAAAGCAACACAGAGAAAATATTATCACAAAATGATGCATGAATTCGTAACGCCGACGTAAAAAAAGTTTTTCAAAATTCACCAAAAATCAAAATATTGTGCTAGAGACTTTCCAGTTGTGCCAAAATGAAGGAAATTGATTGAATATTACTAGACTGTAAGTTTTTTAGCTTACAATTGCATTTTGAACCATTTCGATCGAAAGTTAAAGTTGACCAAGGTTGATTTTTTCTGTTTATCGTTATTTCGATGTAAATATTTAAAAACTGTGAAGAGCTAAAGGAATGTTTTATTTTTTGTTGTATTCTACATGAAATTGCGCACATTTTGATGTATAACAATCGTATGTAACGAATAATATGAAACGGGCGAAAAAATTACGGCAAACTGACGCAAGAAATGACAGGATTTTCAGCGGAGTCCATGCGCAGAGCGGAGGAAATTATTTTTTCAAAAATTCACCAAAAATCTAAATATTGTGCTAGAGACTTTGCGTTTGTTGCAAAATGAAGGTAAGTAATTGATTGTTACTCGAATGTAATAATTATGGCTTACAAATGCGTTTTTCCGATCATTTCGGGTCGAAATCAAAGTTGACCGAACGTTAAAATTTTGTCAGTTATCGTGATTTCGGCGAAGATATTAAAAAACTGTGAAGAGCTAAAGGAATGATTTATTTTTTGTTGTATTCTACATGAAATTGCGCACATTTTGATGTATAACACTTTATGTAACGAATAATATGAAACGGCGAAAAAATTACGGCAAGCAGACGCAAGAAATGCCACGATTTTCAGTGGAGTCCGCACGCGCGGAGCGAAGGAAAATTTTTTTTTTTTAAAATTCACCAAAAATCTAAATATTGTGCTAGAGACTTTCCGTTTGTTGCAGAATGAAGGTAAATGATTGATTGTTACTCGAATGTAATAATTATGGCTTATGGATGCGTTTTTTGATCATTTCGGTTGAGTCAAAGTTGACCGAAGGTTGATTTTTTCTATTTATCGTTATTTCGATGTAAATATTTAAAAACTGTGAAGAGCTAAAGGAATGATTTATTTTTTGTTGTATTCTACATGAAATTGCACACATTTTGATGTATAACACTTTATGTAAGAAATAATATGAAATGGCGAAAAAATTACGGCAAGCTGACGCAAGAAATGCCACGATTTTCAGCGGATTCCGCGCGCGCGGAGCAGAGGAAATTATTTTTTCCAAAAATTCACCAAAAGTCTAAATATTGTGCTAGAGACTTTCCATTTGTTGCAAAATGAAGGTAAATGATTGATTGTTACTCGAATGTAATAATTATGGCTTACGGATGCATTTTTCGATCATTTCGGTCGAGTCAAAGTTGACCGAATGTTAAAATTTTGTCAGTTATCGTGATTTCAAGTAAAATATTAAAAAACTGTGAAGAGCTAAAGGAATGATTTATTTTTGTTGTATTCTACATGAAATTGCGCACATTTTGATGTATAACACTTTATGTAATGAATAATATGAAATGGCGAAAAAATTACGGCAAACTGACGCAAGAAATGACAGGATTTTCAGCGGAGTCCGCTCGCGTGGAGCGGGGGAAATTTTTTTTTTTTTTAAATTCACCAAAAATCTAAATATTGTGCTAGAGACTTTCCGTTTGTTGCAAAATGAAGGTAAAGGATTGAATATCACCAGAATATGAGATTTTTTGCTTACCCAAAAGAGACCCAAGTAAAAAAAAATTATATATATATATATATATATATATATATATATATATATATATATATATATATATATATATATATATATATATATATATATATATATATATATATATATATATATATATATACAGACATTCATACATAAACACATATAAATTATATTGTTTTTTACTTTGTTACGAAAACATAACTAAAAGGAATGGTTGTGAAAAACTTTGTTTTTCCATAAAACGAAATTATACAAAACAGCAATGAATACAGATATATGAAAACTTGTAATAAATATAAAACTAAAAATAAATTCAATGCAGAATACTCACACGTAAATATAAAACTAAAAATAAATTCAATGCAGAATCTTCAGGGGCGGCGTCATCATCAAGGTCAGCGGCATCTTCAGGGGCAGCGTCATCATCAAGGTCAGCGGCAGCAGGGGCGGCGCCGGCAGGATGAGGAATTATGATGTCGGGGTATCTCACGACATCTGACCTTTCCTCTCGGGCAGAGCTGGAGCTCGGGCAGGGGGGCGCCGTTGGAAGGCCACTCCTCCGGATCGGTTGATGAGGGCATTCCCAGCCACTTCAAGAAACTGGATATGGGTCAACCTCCGAGCGTCCGAATTATACCCACAGTAAATGATGTAGGCATTCTGGAGGGCCAACTGAAGGAGGTATTTGAGGAGCTTCTGTGTCCACCTCCTGGTTCTCCTGGCAAAGGGATAATACTGGATGAGTTGATCAAAGAGATCAACTCTCCCATGTGCCTGTTGTAGTGCTCGATGACAGTAGGGCGCTGGACACGAAACTCCTCATATGTAACTCAGCCCTGCCGGCGTGTCTTCTTCCGCTGGGTGATCTCCTCTTGGATGGGCTCATGACTCGTCGTAATCATGGGCACGAGTCGGACCCTCCCAACAGATGACGAAGACATCTCCTTCCGCCGCCACTCTGTCTCTCCTCTTGCAAGATGTTGCGGGTGGCTAGCAAACCTCTTGAGGACATTCGGGCCCCACGCACCAACCGAAGGGTACCACTGACGTGCACACCTGCTTCATACAGTTCCTGGGCCAGGGATACCGAGTTATAATAATTATCCATAAACAGGTGGTATCCCTGGTTACGGAAACGATTCACAAGACCGAAGACAGCGTCATGCAGCATGGAGAAGACCCCAGAATACACCAAGAAGTCCACGACGTATCCAGTGTTGGCTTCCTTAATAAAAAATAACTTTACACCATACTTCTTTGGCTTCTTCGGGTTGTACACTTTGATACTTAGACGCCCTTTGTATGGCATCATACCCTCATCCAAAGAAAGGTTCTTGAAGGAACCACGAGAGTCTGGCACCGTTCACGAATGAACTCCAACACTGGGCGGACTAAGATGAGGTGGTCGGGGTTATTCGGGTATAGCCCTTCGGTTGAAGGCGTTGAAATACCTGTCCAACGCCAGGAAACTATCACGGGGCATAATGCCGCCACATTAGGCGCACTTAAAAAAAAAAATTCCGCCTCAATATTGCCTGACGTCAGCAGCAGGCATCATCCCAAAGAATATGTGGAGCCCCAAAAAGTGCGCCATGTCCGAGGTTGCAGCCCGCCAGCGGTGTGCAACAACGTCGTCCGCAATTCTCACGGCAGTACCGAGCGTAATCTACCGTCTCCGCAACCAGGAATTCAAGCAATTCCAGCGTCAGGAAAAGCTGAATGAACCCCAGTGCCGTGAGAGGCACAGGGACGGTCAGTCCAGGTACTGCCGTGAATGGGTGCATGTTAGGTGGGGTGGGGTCCTCCGACCACCCCTCATCACTTTCGGACGAACGGCCTTCAACCGAGCTGCCGCGACATTGCGACCTTCTACGGGTTTGTGCTCGCGCGCGCCAGACGCGTGCGGGCACGCCTTCGCACTCTCACACTCCCAGCTGGGCCGTCTCCTTCACTTTCCCCATCACTTTCTGTTTCGTCCCCACCAGCCACAATCGAGGTCATCCTCTTCCTCCTCCAACTCACTTTCTCCTCGTAGGCACTAAACCCACTAAACTCTAATTCACTTTCCTGCTGAGGATCCCGATACGGACATTGGTGGCAAATATTCGTCATCGCTGACGCCAGGCGTTATGTCGCCATCGCTAGATGATCAACTACCACCGAAATCAGGACTTTCGACCTGCTCTCGATCGAGCTCCAACAAGTACTCATCAATGTCCTTCTGTTGGAGGCCTCCCAAATGTTTTCGGATGCCCCTCAGGACACCCCGATGCTTCCTAGGGTCGTAAAGGAACGGGATGTGGTCCTTGGTCGCCATAGGTCACACGTGGCCGAACAACACGCTGCTGAGAAGCTGGGTCACTCTGGTTGCTGGGTCCTTCTCCAGCATCCAAGTCGAAAACTCGCCTCACACGCTCACTTCCGACAGGCAATGTGCGCCTTTCACGCTCCTGACGCCTTTGCGACATCTCTGCAAACGTTCTGTTGCAGCATGAATACACTAACACTCGCAAAAGTTCAACAAAACACGTCTGCATCAAAATATCGCTCCCGCAAGGCGCTACTCTGATGCTCTCTGATGCGAGATGGGGGAAATTCGCGCATGCGCGTCTGGGTGACGCTCAGAAACAAAACAACAGCTGGATCCGTGAACTCCCAGCATCCGCTGAGGCGCGGGATTTGAAATCTTCCGCAAACTAGGCCTATAATTATTTTTCCGCGAATATTTAAAAAAAGCATTTTCACTTATACAACTTACCCGGTAGTTACATATAGCTGTCGTCTTTGACGTCACGGCAGTATTCAAATTTCGCTAGCGCTATCGTTACAAAAGGTGATCCCTCTACCCCGCCCTCTATCGGGGTATCGGGAACCGTCCCCAAGAACACGCCATTAGTTTTTGCCGTGCGAACCGGTAATACGGTTCTGCTGCTGGTAGTTTTTCTCAACAATTCGAACTTATGCGTTTATGTCTTCCATGCAGAAAATGGGGACAATTTGCAGCCCGATTAGTGAGGCACGCAGTGATAATCTTGAGTGTTGTGCCTTGTGTAAGTGTTGTGGAGGGAGGTAGCTTCTCGACCCATTCACGCTCAGGTCTAGGCCCCTGTCAGGTATCCCAGGTTCAGGGAAAGGCATGCCCGAGCTTGAGAAAAAGAGGTGAGTGGGACCTGCTCAGTGGTGCCCCTCAAGCAGTCCTGTTGCCGCTTTACAGGCTGCTGGCCCTCCTACACCAGGTGAGGGCGGAGAGTGTCAGTGAGATCAGTTGGAGTTCCTCCCGCCTAGAGGTTAGGCGTTTTGTGACTCTTCTAGACACTGAAGAGGTCTCGTCTGCTTTCTCCATTGAAGATTCCTAAGAAGAAGGCTCTTCTGGAGGATCACTTCCCCTCCACTGTAGCTTTTAGGCAGGAGCAGGAGAGCTTTTTCTTCGTCGGACTCGTCTCGATGCGTTATCGGCGGATCCTCCTATCGAGCGATTACATCTGAGAGGCCTGCTCCTTTGGGCGCCAGCGACTCCTGTAGCTCCTGTTCCTGTGGCGCCTGCTCCAGCGTTCGATGAACCTCAACAGCTTGTGATTGGCCAGATTACGCCCGTTTGGACTCGATTTTACAACTTTTGTCACAAATCAAGTCTCTTCTTTGGCTCCTCTCGATGCCAGCGGCGCCACCTCAACTCCCGTTCTGTCGCGGTAGCGCCGCCGCTTTAGCCTCCACGTTGGCGCCACCTTTTGGCTGCTGTGCCCGGTGCGCCTCTTTGGCGCCTCCTGTGATACCAGCCCGCTCGCCTCGGCGACTGTGTCTGCCGGCGCCGGTAGCGCGCGTACGCCTTCATTGGCGCCTCCTGTCGTTGTGGTAGCAGCGGCTCCGCCTTTAGGCGCCACAACCGGTGCTGTATCAACTCGCGCCTCCTTTGGCGCCCTCCGATGGCTCCTCAACAGGCTCCAAACTCTTTCGGTGACACAGCAAAGAATATGTCACTGTACCGCAGCCCCCTTTCGTGTAACTCAAGTCTCAGTTCAAGGAGACTTGGATGATGATGTTGTCCAGCTGGACTTATCCCCAATTTCTGAACTCCTCTCGGGCTTAGAAGGGCAGTGTAAGGGAGGAGAAGTCTCCGCCCAACTCCTCTCTTCCCTACAAGCTCTTGAAGTTCTTTTATTGAGAACTTCCCTGATTCGTTCTACCGCCTGCGGCTCCTCCGTCTCCTGGGTCCCAGTACAGAGGACAAGGCTTCTGTTTCTTCTTAGGACTTCCCAAACTTGTCCTGTCGTCTCGTGGCCTTAAGAAGATGGATGCTTGGCTGGCAGAAGGAAGTGGAAAGAAGCGTCTTCAATGCCCCCTCCTGTTCGTTCCTTCCGTAACGGAGTTGGTATGAGACTGGGGAAATGTTTTCCTGGTGTGGCTGCCTCGCACAGGGGACTTCTCCAGTCTCATGGATGCCAATGGGGACCGCGCCCAATTCTCTGAAGGTCTTCTTTACGTCCTCGAACTGGACCAAGTTTTCAAGGCGTATTTGGACTCTTGAAATTGTGAGCTTCCTGGACTGGGCGGTGCGGCCTTAGCCAGGAAGAGTAGGATTTAATCTTCCTTCGAGCTCTTGGATTGATGTGGTAGGAGTAGTGCAGTTGCATGGATGAGGGCATCTGCGACGGTGCAGTAGAACTGGCCTCTTTATTTCTGACCAGGGTTCTCAAAAAGAGGCCTTTGGTGCTCCCTTCCTAGCAAAAGGTGTTTCTTCAAGCCAGAAGTCGGCTCTCTTGTTTCTCCTTTAAACAAGGCTCATCTATTTCATAGAGATTAGTTGCTGCAATTCCCAGGCTTTAGCCCAGAAGTCAACCCAGGATCTTTTGTACTTGATCTGCCGAAAGCGAAAGAGACCTGTGCTTTCTACACGCTTCTGTGCGCGATGTTTAGATCTAACATTATGGACAGTATAAAGGAAGACCCTCTAAAGCGTGTTTGGCGAGATGAGGAAAAGGCAAAGCCCGCCTAGAACCTCGCGGCCCCAGAGGAAGAAATGAACCTTTTGTCTCCATTCAGCTGTAGGAGCCAGACTGCAAGGTTCTGGCAAGAGTGGCAACAGATCTCGGCAGACCCTTGGGCTGATCAAGTTTTAAAGATGCTATCTTGCTCAGTCGCCTAAGTGCAGCCTCTGGGTGTGTAACAGCTCCATGAGCCTTCAAAGCGCCTGGCTCAGAAGTCAAGCCATGCTGGAGAAGGAGGCGATAGAACAGCTTCATGCCCCTCTTTCTCCAGGTTTCTACAATGCGTCTGTTCCTGGATTCACGAAAGCATCAGGGGATGGAGACCACGTCCTGGGCGTGAGTCGTTGAATGTCTTGGTTCAGAGACAAAATTCTCCATGGAACAACTCAGTCGGTCTTGGTCTTTTACATCAGAGGGGATTGGATGGTTTTGATAGACCTCCAAGGCGGCGCTTATTTTTCACGTCGATACACCCAGCTTCAAGGAAGTTCCTGAGGTTAGGTCTTGGACAGGTTTATCAGTTCGTTCCACTCTGCTTGGTCATCAGGCAGCCCGCAAGTTTCACAAGGATCCTGTTGTCAGTAGCCAGACATCTTCACCTGGGAAGGAGTCGAGGTTTCCATGTACCTCGGCGATTGGCTGCTCAAAGCTGCTTGAGACTGTTTGGAGGACCTATCAAAAGGGCTCTTCAGTCACTTGAAGTCTCTAGGCCTCATTATCGAGAAAGTCTTGCCCTTACTCCCAGTCAGCAGATTGTCTATTTGGGAGTGAGTCTGGACTCTCAGGCTTTCCGACTTTTCTGTCCAACCAGCGGATAGCCTCATACCTGCAGAAAGATCGGCGACTTTCTGCAGAGGAAGATTTGTTCGAGCGAATGGATGAGCCTCAAGTGGAACCTTAACTTCAGTGGAGAAGTTTTGCAAAACTGGGCGGCAAACCCTGAGACCACTGCAGTTTTACCTGCAAGAGCGGCCCAGGAAACAGTTCGGACTCCTTCACATTAGCCATTTGGAAAAGATAAAGAGAGGAGTGCCTCCGTTGATTCGGAGGTCAGAAGGAAGGCTGTCACAAGGACTTCCTCTTCAGCTTCGAACCCAGACCTAACTCTTTTTCCGGCCCGCCTCGGACAAGGGCTGAGGGCGACTATGGGGACAAAAGAAGTTCGGGACCAGTGGCAAGAGAAGAGAAACTGGCACATCAATGAGAAAGGAACTAAAGCGGTTCACTTAGCCCTGTTAGCCTTTCAAAAAGAAGTGGAAGGCAAATGCGTCTTGGTCCAGGCGGACAACACGACCGCTCTGGCATACATTCGGAAACAGGGGGGCACTCACTCGTGGTCCCTCTACGAGACCTCGAGGGAGCTTCTAGTTTGGACCGGAGAGATCGGGTTGGCAGACTAGTAACGAGATTCATTCAAGGGGAGAAAAAATGTAGCAGCGGACCTTCTCAGCAGAAAGAGGCAGGTCCTGTATCAGCAGTGGACTTTACATCCCTAGTTTCTGCGAGGAGCTTTGGAAGATATGGGGGCGTCCGGCTCATAGATCTCTTTGCAACCCGACAAGCAGCTTCGG
This sequence comes from Macrobrachium rosenbergii, assembly GCF_040412425.1. Lineage (NCBI taxonomy): Eukaryota > Metazoa > Arthropoda > Malacostraca > Decapoda > Palaemonidae > Macrobrachium > Macrobrachium rosenbergii. Next base: position 66,168,917 of record NC_089788.1, on the reverse strand, counting down.
CTACCCCTTTACTGCTCTCAGTTCCAGACAACAAAGCGGTTTTAAGTGGATGCAATGTTCATGGACTGAATTAGGACCTGGACCTGTATGCCTTTCCCCGTTCAGATCCCTGCGGCAAGTAATCTCCGAAGTTCTCAAGCCATCGAAGCGTAAGGATGACTCTGGTGGCTCCATTCTGGCCGTCCAGGGGTGGTTCCCACGGACCTTCTAAACCTACTGTCAGACTTCCGAGACTTCTGCCAGAGAGACCAGATTTATAGACAGCCACACTTTCCAGAGGTTCCACCCAAAACTTGTCCAGCTCTTCATCTTGTCGCCTGCAGACTGTCAGGAGACTCATCGAAAGAGGCTTTTCAGAGGGCTTGGAAGCTATCGCGAAGCCAAGAAGAGAATCCTCGACAATGTTTACCAGGCGAAGTGGACACAGTTTAGGTCCTGGTGTCGAAGAAGCGTGTCTTCTTCTTCGGCGTCTATAGATGGCGATTTTCTCTTGTTCCTCCACAGAGAGAAAAAGCTTGCTGTACCTACCATTAAAGGGTATAGAGCCATGTTAACCGGTCTTTACGACATGAGGTCTTGATGTCTTTGAGTCAAGATTGCTTTCAGATCTGATTAGATCATTTAATACGTCAAAGAGAGACCAGAGAAGAGACCAGTGGCGTGGAATCTTGGCGTAGTGCTGAGATGGTTACGGTCTCAGTCCTTTGAACCGATGGCGAACATCTCCTTGAAGGATCTCACGAAAAAGACTCTTTTTTTGGTAGCTCTGGCTACGGCCAGGAGAGTAAGTGAGCTACATGCGATTGACAAAAGAGTAGGCTTTGCTAAGGGGAAGGCAGTATGTATGTCTACTCTTGGTTTCTTAGCCAAGAACGAAGACCCGTCTAGACCTTGGCCAAGGGATTGAAATTAAGGACCTTCCCAATTGGTGGTCGAAGAACCGGAGTACCTCTGCCCTGTGAGAGCTCTCAGGTTCGTTCAGAGAGCGAAGCTCCAGGAGTTACAATGACCACCTCTGGTGCTCGGTTAGAATCCTTCTAGGCCTCTCTCTAGAATGCCCTTTCTTTCTTTTTGAGAAGCCTGATGATAAAGCTCATGAGCAGTGTGCTGACTTCGGAGATGAGTATTCTTAAGGTAAGCGCCTGCAGATTAGGCGGTTTTAGAGCTGTAGCCTTTAGCAAACATCTGTGAAGGACTTGAGTTAAGTCCACCTTTTTGGAGATGCAAGTCAGTGTTTGCATCGCATTATTTAGTGGAGCGTGCAAACTGTTTTGAAGAGTGCAATGCAGCTGGGGCCTTTATTCGCGACTGACCGCGGTGTTGGGGGGTGAAAAGGGAGTCCGCTCCTTAATAACATTTTCACCTTGGTGTTGGGGTTGTTGTTTTGAAAGGTTGCCTGGAGATACATGATGTGTTAGTATCTTCCAGTTTTAATCTTTGCTATTGGTTTATGGTAATGTTAGGTGATCTCGTTTTGTTGTTGTTTGTTGTACTGCGCCTGATCAGGGCATCAGACTTGTCGTGCAGCCATATTTCTCCCGAATAGGTACTGTTTTATTGTGTCGACACACCCGGATCCCTTATATCCTCGGCACAATATAAAGGCAACAGACTACAAGCAGTAACCACTGAGTCAGCTACCTTTAAAAGTGAGAACCTATGTCTAACTTGTTGCAAGTAGATAATTCCAAGAATTTTATTAGCTGCCAGTGCCCCACCTCCTCAAGGTGCCAATCAGCTATATGTAACTACCGGGTAAGTTGTATAAGTGAAAATGAAATTTTTATGATAAAATAACGTTTCACTTATACTTACCCGGTAGTTACATAATCTCTTTCTCCTCCTCCTCACCTGGGCAGTTGGGCAGAAACATAGCGTGTTCTTGGGGCGGTTCGATACCCGATAGAGGCGAGGGTAGAGGATCTGCCCACTAGCGATAGCGCTACTTGCGAGAAATTTTGAATACTGCCGTGGCGTCAAAGGCGGCGGCTATATGTAACTACCGGGTAAGTATAAGTGAAGCGTTGACTTATCATAAAAATTTCATTTTCAGTCGACGTTTGCAACGTCCACTCGGCATTGACAGACAATTTTGGACGACATTTAAAACGTCCAAGAGGCGTTTAAGGGTTAACTGCCCTTGGCCAAGACCTTCACTTGAAGGGCATCGATCTCCCTTCCTCGTGGGAGATGTACATGCTGTTGAGAAGCTTTGAACAGTCTTTCCCTCCGTTACAAGAGTTGTTGGACAGGGAGCTGACCCTCAAGACTGTGTTCTTGCTTGCCTGGCATCGGCAAAGAGAGTTGGCGAGTTACATGACCTTCGATGCTAGCACTTAAGGGGATGGGGACTGATCATGCTCGAGTTTGTCCCGGAATTTGTAGTGAAGACTCTGAGTCCGTCAGTCCCTGACACCAGATTTGAGTCCTTTTCGATCGCTTCCCTAGAGGACATTTTGGTAGTGATCGGGACGGGATACTACTGTGTCCAGTTAGAGTACTGCAGTACTATTTTAGAGGACTTGACATATCAGGCCTGAGTGTCAATGACTTTTTTAGTACACTGTCTCTATCAAGAAAGAAGTGTCCAAGGGCACAGTTTCTTTCTGGCTTCACGAGACAATCCTAGTAGGGGCTCACGAGGTTAGGGACACTGGTCTATTCCTGTCAGTTCTACATGTATTAAGGGCAGAAGTGTGGTCTATACAAACCACACTCAAGTCCTTCTGCCTTCGGGACATTGCCCACAGGCCCTTGGACACGTTTTTCCTTGGGTCCTGCTCATCAAGTTGTGTGACTCACCCGGCTCCCCTAGAGGTACAGGTAGTATCTCGCCTAAGGTGTACGGTAGCAAAAGAGAGAATGCAAGTGAGGGACTTGCCTCCTCCCTTGTCTTTTTTTCACCTTTCCTCTCTCATAGAAGAGAGGCAAGTGGCGAACTGTCACATGCTGGTCAGGCGTGTCATGTAGGTGAGCATACATAACTGAGTACCCCATCTATAATCTGGAATAGATTATTAGATCCAAGTCCTCTCCCTCTCTCTAGCAAGGGGAGAGAGGGGCTGACAATAAAACAAACCTATTGCTTTTACTGTCCTTTTATTGTCTCCGACACCTTTTTTAAATAATGACACAAACTCATTAATTCAAAGGGTCCAGAAGTCCGACAGTTGAACATCCAGTAGGTTCAAGATTTACCCAGAATCCACCCTCCAAAGGGTAAATCTATGTAAAGCCCGAAGGTTTTTATTTGTGTAGGAACAAACTGCAGATTTTTAAAGTAACTTGTATTTTTCCTAACAAACAGACCTGAAGATCTGTACATTCATGGCCCACCTCAGCCACCCCTCATTCTGATACCTGGGCTGAAAGGCAAAGTGGAGTGCAGACTGACGAGTGGTCGGGGCTTCCCCCTACCATCGGTAGCTAACGACCTTGCTTGAAAGTTAATGGCTGTTCCAGCTCATCTTTGCAAGCATAATCCCTATGTAAAGACTCTCAGGTTTGTATGTTTGGAAAAATACAAATTACTTAAAAAATTTGTAGTATTTATGCTTTTGGTATAAATCCATCACTTTACAAAGATGGCCCTCATTCCATTCCCTCTAGTCTTGTGGAAAATCTAGACAACCCTGTGGAATGACCGACAATTATTGTTAGTGCTTAGGTTCCTGATGTGTTGGTAATGAGAGATTGCTCTTTTTTTTTTTTCTCTCTCATATGGTGCATTGCTTGGAGTGCTGACTGCACAGATAGACTCATGTAAACTGATGAGTTTGTAATGAAATAAATTTTGTTCAAAAACATTTCATTTTTCTTTGTATTGAATTTGATATTTCATTAGTCTGCAGAAAAATTAAATTTTTAAAATAATTGGTAGCTATTATGTTTTAGTTTATGAAATAGAAGCATCTTATACAATTTGTTATACACTGTGAAATAAAAAGTTGTCTTACTGTTTGCTTTATGTAGTAGCCATGTTTTACACTGTATTATTCTTTTGTATAAGTAGTGTTCCTGATTCTTATTTTCTAGGTATTCAAAGTTGCTATTCGGGCTCAGCTGGAAAATATTACTGCTTTAGAGGCACCAGGAGATGACTTTCAATATTGTATTAAGGTAAGATTTTTTTTCTTGTATGTGTGTATAGGTAAATGTTAGGTTCATGGTAACTATTTATCTTACAGGTCTTCCTTCAAGTAACTTGTTAGTGCAGTTTTAGTTCCCAGATTGGAGAAATATCTCGGAAGTAACAAAGTTTTGAGGTAATCATAAGATTTTATTAAATAGCCTAAAGTTTGGTAAACCATTGTTACACAGTGTTGCTTTTTTACTGACCTTCCCCCCCCCCCCTCAACAAAGATTATTTGCAATCCTCTAGTAATCACCATGTCGGTGATAATTGGTCTGTCTACCGCACACTATTCATACCATAATTCTGTAAAGGTTAAAACATTCAAGGTTTGTACTTGAGCACAAAGATTGCTTAGGGTCAGAGGATGTCATGATATGAGGGTGCCTGATTGAATCCTTTGGTTCATTGGTGGAATATGAGGGCAACTTAGTGGCCAAGAGCCCTCCTCTGACTTAGCTTTCAGGGAAATGGGGTTTTTAGCTGTCCTGCCAAGAACCCTCTTATGAAGTTTTTGCAAACATGAGGGTGATTATTCTGCCAAGATGTGTCCACTGGTGTTTCAGGGGAGCATGAGTACATCTGTCTAGTCAAGTACGCTCTTCTGGGGTTTCAGGGGAGCATGAAGGGGACTAGCCAGTAAGGATTCCCCCCACCCCTAGTTTTCTGAGAAGTGCTTGGATGGTGGTCTTCCCCTGGTTTTTGGGGAGAACAAGGGCAACTAATTAACCAAGAACACTCCACTGGTTGTTATTGGATAAATTATCAAATTGTGAAGTTTTGGCTCAAGGACAGAATGTGTTTACTTGTATATTGCAGCTACCTACAGGCCATCCTTGGACAAGATGAACAATCTATAAGCCTCCTTTGCAAGGTTTAAGCTTCATTGCTTTGTGAAAAACAATTTAGCCAAAGGACCATCCTTTGAAAGAAAAGGCATGGTTGTGGAGGTGTTGAACAGGCAGATGATGATTCCAAAACTGTCCTCTTAGAAGTTATAGTGCCTTACTGTTGAGCTGTCTCTAAGTATCTTGCAGCTAAAGGTGGAAAATAGAAAAACCTTATCAAATATTTTTTTTTTTTCTATCACAGTCTTCCTATTTGATGGGGTGGTTTTTATAGTGTGGCATTCCGGGTTGCATCCTGCCTCCTTAGGAGTCCATCACTTTTCTCACTATGTGCACTGTTTCTAGTAGCACACTCCTCTGCATGAATCCTGGAGCTACTTTGGCATCTAGTTTTTCCAGATTCCTTTCCAGGGATCTTGGGATCATGTCTAGTGTTCCTATGATTATGGGTACAATTTCCACTGGCACATCCCATATCCTTCTTATTTCTATTTTCAGGTCTTGATAATTACCAGTTTTTTCTCTTTCTTTCTCATCTGCTCTGGTGTCTCATGGTATTGCGACATCAGTGAGTGATACTTTCTTGATTTTGTCAGTCGACGTCACGTCTGGTCTGTTGGCACATATCACACTATCTGTTCTGATACTGTAGTCCTAGAGGATCTGTGCCAGATTGTTTTCTATCACTCCCTCAGGTTGGTGTTCCCACCACTTATTACTGCAAGCTAGCAGGTGTTTCTTGCAAGGGCTCCAGTGGAGGGCTTTTGTGCCCCTACACTTCCTTCTGCAGCCTTTCTGTTGACAGTGGATGGTGTTTGTATCCCGTAGGTAGTTGTATAGCTTTCACTGATGATACCTTTTTGTAAATTCCACATTATTAATAGGCAGGTGATAGGCCTGTAGGTGCTTGCTATATTTACCTTCTTCTTGTCTGTCTGCACTAAGGATGTTCTCTCTGTGGTCATCCATTTGGGTGCATGAAGGTATGAGATACAGTGCTGGAGTTGTTCTGCTATTCGTAGGTGTAGGGCCTTGAAGTAAGTTTTTGAGCCAGTATCCATGGACTTCATCAGGACCTGTGGCTTCCCAGTTGGGCATTTTCTTTAGTTGGTGTCTGACTGTGTATTTCGTGATCTCGGTGAATCTTTGTTTTCTTGCTTCTTAGCCTCATTTCTGCTATCTCTTTCAGTTTACTCAAGTCAGATCTCATTGCCATGATCTGTTTTTCCAGGTGACTTTTCCAAGGCAGTTGCTGTTTTTGTTTCTGTTGGATTGGTTGTGATGATGGTGTTGGTGTTTGTATCCCCATGAGTTCAGCTACAGTATTGCTCCTGCATATGCCAAGTTATTTGTTTATGATACTGGTGGTGTGTATTATTCTCATTATTTCATTAACTCCACTTGTTTTCTCCCTTAGTTTCATTATGTTGTAGGCTTTCATGGGTTGGTGTTTGTATCCCCATGAGTTCAACTACTAGTCGTGCTGCTGCATATGCCAAGTTATTTGTTTCTGTGATACTGGTGGTGTGTATTAATCTCATTATTTCATTAATTTCACTTATTTTCTCCCTTAGTTTCTTTGTGTTGTAGGGTTATGTGGGCAGGGATCTTTGTTCTTTCTGTATCTGGGTTCATCCATTGTCTGATCTTTTCCATCCATTCCGACCTCTCTGTTACATCTATGGTGTTTCCTTGTGTGCCATTGTTTGGTAGGTCGTCATTCCTGTCGTCTTCTTTGGCATCATCTCTTAGTTCGTCTTCTGGTCCTTCGTTGCTTGGTGTTATTTCTATTTCTAGTTCCTCTCTTTCTGTTGTGGAGAGCCAGTTCTTTTTCTCTATGTTCCTTAAATGGTCTGCCAGCTTCTGTTCTTTTTGAGGGGTATTATTTCTCTCATTCCAAATATTGACCGATCTTCTTCTGTATTCTCTTTCTGTCGGGTTGCTTCTGATGTAGCATCTCCATGTTTCCTTATTTTCTTGTCTTGTCCATTTCTTCTTCTGATTTGCCTCTGTAGCTCCAGTCTCTGGTCGCTGGTTACTGTCATTGTGGTGGTCAGTTGCTGGATGACGACCTCCAAGTACCTGTCCTCCCCTTCAACTGGGCTATATACCTGGCTGCAGGACAAAGTTCCTCTGTTGCCAGAGGTTCCATTTACGTCGTTGTCGTTTAATCTTTCATTTCTTTCCGTCATTGCTGAGTTTTGCTATTTAATCCATAGCTGGACCCTACCCCATCTGGGAATAGGTACTCATTTACAGCTGAGTAGACTGAGGAAATTGTGGTAAGGATCCTTTCCCAAGGAATCAACGCCGAGGAGAGCAGTCACCCATCCAACGACTGACCATCCCCAATGTTGCTTAACCAGTCCATCGATGAGCTAAACCACTCTGCCACGGTGCCCATATTTATTATTATTATTATTATTATTATTATTATTATTATTACCTTATTGTATTCAGTGATATTTAAATACAGTATAGTATGGGATTTGAATGATGCTGGTATTCAGTCAAAGCATTTAAGTGTAAAATGTGTTACTGAGTTTTTATTATTTTGATATGACAATATATATGTTATTATGTGCTGGGCAGGGTTTAGAAGTTCCTCATTGGACGAGTCGGTAGAGTTGTCGCCTAGCACTCGCTAGGCCCGAGTTCGAGTCTCTGGCCAGCTAATGAAGAATTAGAGGAATATATTTCTGGTGATAGAAATTCATTACCCACGTAAAATAAGTCTAATCCTTCGGGCCAGCCCTAAGAGAGCTGTTAATCAGCTCAGTGGTCTGGTTAAACTAAGATATACTTTTTTTGGGAAGCTTAGAGATTGAATTTTAACTGAAGTTTGCCCTAGGGGCCACACCCAGTCCCCAGTACATTAGCAGAAATGCAGTGAATGAAAAAACTTACCTTGTAATTACATTTAAAGCAAAAGAAAAGGGAAGGTCACCAGGAAACCAGTGATTACTTTAGATCACTTTATTCTACACACTTCCAACAAATCGAATTAATCTTGGCTGGCTTGCAATCCAGCAGTTAATTGCACAATCAATGTGCCACAGCAATTATATTTGCAAATGAAATAGAATAAATCTGGCTAGGATACAGCCCAACAAAGAGGGCAACAAGAGTTATAACAACAATTGAGTAACCGATTTCCACAATGAAATGATGATTATGCAATGATAAAGCGTGACAGAGTCGTCGCACATGGCTCTCTAGTTACGATGACTATCATTTTCAGAGGATATCTTGCCGGTGGCAAGGCTAAGTTGAAATCTTCTAAGGCAATTGGTCACAAGGTTGCAGGTTGCAGAACACAAGGGGCAAGATAACCAGTCTCTGGATAAGATTCCCAGATAAGCATTCATGTACAGAAAAGATTCTCTCACTTTCAATACTTGATCACCATGGAATGATGTATTACTCTAGATTTAATTAGCACGAATTTAACACGAGGAATGCTGTAAACTATATCACTGAGCAAAATTAATTCAGTACTGGACTTAAGTCATGAGGGAAAATGTACATGTTAGGTTTGCACACAAAGGGGTTTTGTACTTGGGAGAATGGAAATTTGAAACAAGGAAAAATGAGAGATTCTAGTGAAAGAAACAGACACTGCTGTTGGTTGCTAAATTGAGACCTACCAGTAACATCTGTGCAGTGAGCTTGGTTGCAATGAGGTTGATCCATTCTGCCTGTCCTTAGCAATTATGAACACGTGGTCGACCAGCAGGCAAAGAGCACTGCACGGAAGAGCAGGTGCGAGAAGACAGCTTTCTGTCTCGAAGGCTGGCAGAGGAGTGAGAGCGGACTTGGGTGTCTTGGTTCTCCCTTGACTTTGTAAGCCGGAGTGACATCCCAGGGGTTTGGAAAAGCAATCAACACCAACAAGAAAGATTCACAGGAAAACAGATCATGGGATCAGAATATTTAAAGAGCAATCTAGCATGCCTACTCACTCCCATGACAATCAACCTGTTCCTTAATCTCGCATCTGACTCACAAACTCCTCCTACACCGTACTGCTAAGGGGGTTGAGAGACCCCTAGTCTACCCCCCATTTTGGCTGCCCCAGCTTCAAAGGAAACTGGGCACTAAGTTAACAGTCTGGAGAGACTGGAACAGCAAATATTTATAATAATGTATATATAGGGAAAACTGATGCCCTATTACAAAGAGATGATTTGAGTTTTATTTTGTCATACTCTTTTCAAAGGAAGTTGGTTCAGTATTTTTTATTAAAAGGTACAGTGTGTTGCGTTAAAATAGAATGTTCTCTTTTGGTGATGAGAAGAAGTATGATACTTATTATGATTCTCCACAGATAAAATGCACCAGTTGTAATGAAGAAGCTGATAAATGGCAGTATGTGTCTGCTGATGAACAGGTAGAGATGCCGGGTTCTCGAGGTGTTTGTAATCTGCTTATCAAGTGTAAGCTTTGCAAGAAGATCAACTCCATGGGTAAGGATAATTGGTTGCATTGTCTCATTGCTTATTGTGTAAACATGTGTATTTAGTGTTTTTACTTGTAATTTATGGAATTTTCCTAGAGTTCCTACACAGACCACATCTTTGTCTTTTTGGCTAAATTCCTTGTTGGGGTCTCCGTTTTTAATGAGCCTTTTTTCCAGATGTTTGTATCTTAAGTCTTCCTTTTGTCTGTCCATTTGTCTCATCTTCTTGAATGCAGTTTCTCCATCTTTTCTTAGGCCATCCTCTCCTTTAGTGTCCCTATCTCTTCCATTTCCCTGATCTCTTGTGCAGAATGGTGCTTATCATCTTTTTTCTTCATGAGTACAAACCATCTTAATCTTGACTTCCGGGCTTTCTCTGACTCTCAAGTGATTTTTATCTTATCCCTTTTCATCACTCCACGCATCCATCTGAGCATACCAAATGTAAAGCAGTATGTGTTCCTACAGGAATACAAACCGTTGCCTTTTTTTTTTAGGACTGTTCTTTAGCATGAGCTGAAATCAGTCATTAAAGCTTACATTATCATGTACTGTTCTAAGGGTTGCACAACGGACATGACCAAGCCATTCCATCTCTTTTTTAATCATTATCTCATCTACATATGAAGCTTCTGTAATAGTGCTTATGGTATCATTTCTGATTTATCTGCCATCTAACTCCTAATATTCATAGAGCTTTGTTCTCAGTTTGACAAAATCTTACAATAGACTTTCATTGTCTTACAATGATTTATGTCCATATAGCAATACAAATCATACTATACTTGTGTAAACCTTACATTTGTGTGCAATTTGAGTCTATTAGATTTCCAGAGATTACTCAGCCTGCCAATTGTTTGATTTAACCCTTTTCATTCTTCCCTAAATTTAAACTCAAGAACCTGCACTGGATATCATTGTTTCTCAATATTTCAGAGATTCAGTCACTTTAGTTCTTTCCCAATCTAATGCTATTTCACCCCTTTTTGCATACTCTGTCCTCAGTACTTCTGTTTTTCGTAGATTTATTTTCAGTCCCATGTTGAGATATATGATTAAAACAGCATCATCTGTATATTCTAAACCTGTCAAGTTTCTATCATTGCTCCAGTCAAAACATCTTCCATATCAAGACTCCAGTATTTACAACAATTTCCAATGACAAGACCCCATCAACATTAACTTTGTAGCTACTTCATTCATGGATAGTTTCCATCATGTTAGCCTTACATATTAAATGGCAGTGCCATAGTGATGCAAGGTCTTTCATAGTATTACTGTATGATGGTGTGTGGATGCTGCTCAGATGCCTCCTTGTAATCAACAAAAACCACCAGGAGATTTTTAAATTCAGTGTATGGCTGCACAATATGTCTTAAAATAATTTTTAATCTGTACAACAATTGCATGTTCTAAAACCAGCCTCTTGACCTTCAAGTAGTTTAGCAATTTCTTTCTCAAGCCTAATGAGAATAAGCATATTCTGTTGAATATTGTCATTACAACCAGTACAACTGCAGTGCCTCAATAGTTAACATATTCAGTCATGTTACTTTTCCTTGGTACCTTAGCTATGATTTTCAATTCTCAGTTATCAAATTTTGTTTTCCTATCCTCCAAAATAGTATTTAGTATGTGAAGTGTCGGCTGGAATCTCATCTGCTGTAGTTCCTTCCTAGCACTTAAAAATTGGAAATTCCATAAGAAGTTAAAAGTTAACCCAAGATAGGGGTCATCTTCAATTTTGTCACGACTTAGGCATCATGGTCAATTTGGCGAAGTCACATCTCCTCCCCAGTCAGAGGATTTTTTACCCATGCATGGTCATAGACACGGACTTGTCGAGGGTTTTCCCATCAGACCAGAGAATGGAGAAATTCAAAGTTATGGCTCGATCCTTCCTTTTGGAGCAGTTTCAACCAGCTCATCAGTGGCAAGTGATTCTGGGTCTGTTAACCTCACTAGAGAAGTTGGTCCCTCATGGGCTGTCTGCATCTTCAGTCCCTGCAGTGGAGGCTGAAAGAGTTTTGGTCCCCATTAAGGGATCCTCCTCATTTTCAAGTTCCATTGTCATGAGAAGTAAGAGAGGACATGTCATTGTGGTTGGACGACATTCTCTTCCTCCAGAGATCCATCTGTTCCCAGATGCCTCATACAAGGGTTGAGGAGCATACGTGGAAGGTCTTGTAACATTCGGGGTTTGACTCCGCAAGAGCAGCAGTTTCACATCGTTCTGGAACTCAAAGCTGCCTTCCTAGCTCTTCAAGAATTTCAAGAGGGGTTGATGGAACACTCCATGGTACTCATGTCGGACAACACCACGGTGGTGGCCTATGTAAACAAAAGGGGGCTGGTGTTATGTCAACTACACTCCCTGACAGTGCTCATTCATCAGTGGGTGCTAGATCATTCAGTGGGCGCCTCTGCCAGGTATATCCCAGGCGGGAGGAATGTAGTGGCGGACAATCTGAGTCGTCAAAGTCAGGTCATAGGGATAGAGTGGTGTCTGCACCAGGACATAGCAAACAGGCTCTTTCATCTTTGGGGAAGGCCCTCGATAGACTTGTTTGCAGCAAGGTTCAACAAGAAACAAGAGGTCTTCTGTTCTGTGGTCCCAGATCCCCTTTGCAGTGGCTGAGGACGCCCTTTAACATCTCTGGGACAGTTTGGAGGTTTATGCCTTCCCTCTATTGGCCTAATCTGTCAGGTTCTGAACAGGGTAATGGCCTCTCAGAATCTCAGAATGACCCCCTCCCCACTGTCAGAAGCTCCGAGAGAGATTCCTCCGTGGCACAACCGTCTGTGTCAACCCCACTTCCAGAGATATCACTGCTCAGTAGGGTCCCTATCATTTCATGGCTGGAGCCTATCCAGTATCTCCTCCAAGCGAGTCTTTTCTTGCAGAGCAGCATCGGAGATGTCTGGCTATCTCAGATCTTCCTTAGCCGTGTGCCAGGGCAAGTGAACCGTTTACTGTGGTTGGTGTTGTCAACAGGGTCTCTCAGACTTCATCATTTTATGCAGAGAGAAGCAACTTTCCGTGTCTTCCATTAAGGGCTACAGTGCTGCCTTGAGTGCAGTTCTGCATGTGAGGAATGTCGATCTGTCTTCCTCATGGGAAATGTCAGTGCTTTTCAAGAGCTTTGAGCAGTCTTGTCCTCCAAAAGAACTTAGACCACCCAGTTGGGACCTAACTTTGGTAGTATTGGGCACCCTCACCTAAGCTGCTTTTGAGCCTTCATGCCGTGTGTCAGACAGGAACCCGACTCTCAAGATGGTTTTCATGTTGGCCCTAGCTTCTTTGAAACGATTTGAACTCCATGGCTTATTCTTTCATGGTAAACATAACGAGGGTTTGGACATCCATAGCCTTCGAATTTGTCCCGGAATTTGTGACTAAGACTCAAAACCTTCTTCTCATGATGACAGATTTGAATCCTTTTCCATTCCATCTCTTGATGACTTTGCTGACAATGATCCGGATGAATTGCTCCTTTGCCCTCTCAGATCACTACACTGCTATCTGAAAAGGACTCGTCATCTCAGAAGTGTCCAAGAATATGATCTCCTTTTAGCTTCGTGAAACTATCAGACAAGCTTATAGTTTGACTTCATGCCCCAGCCCTAACACAGTGCATGCAAGAGCACATGATGTTAGAGGGCTAGGCTCTTCATTGGCATTCAAAAGAACTTGTCTGTTCAAAGGATTTTGAAGGCTGGCACTGGGCTTCGTCAGACCACCTTCACTTCCTTCTATTCGTGGGACGTTGCCCACAGGTCCTTGGACACTTTTTCCTTGGATCCGGTGGTGGCTGCTCAACAGGTTGTGTAACCCATCTAGTGCCCATAGCGGGACAGTTTGTATCTTACCGAAGATGATGGTATGAAAACAAGAATGAATGAGATAACTGGCCTCTTTCCTTTTCCAAAGCAAGTCCCTCCTCTCTCTAGCAAGGGGAGCGAGTATTAATAGCAAACTATTGGTGGCTACAAAGGTTTGTTATCTACACATATAGTTCTTTAGCTTACTTCTGCATTGTTGCATTACATTGTACGAAGGCGTAGAAATCTGACTGTTAAATAATCACATATATCATGCCAGAGGCTTTGGTTTCCTTCCATAGGTTTCTTTAAGTCAGGAAGAGTTACCAGGTGTGCTGAACCTCCAGTCGGTTCCAGACTTTCTTTCCGCCCTCCAAAAGAGTCTATCTATAAGTTAAGACCCAGGTTTGTTCTGCATATGAACAAATGACAGATTTTTTAATCAATTTGTATTTTTCTTAGCTAACAAACCTGCAGTCTTATACAGCCCACCTCTTGCCACCCCTCAATCAAGTTTCCTGTGTTGGAAGAAACTGAGGCGTTACCTCCTTGATTCATACGCGATGGAGGTGACAGTTGCCACCTGCCCATCAGCCTACCTAGTTGCCACCAATTCCTTGTATGTTTTCTTTTTATTAGTTTCCTTCTAGTGCTAGAAGAATTATCCATAATTTAAGACCACTGGTTTGTTAGCTATGAAAAATACAAATTAATTAAAAAATTTGTCATGTTACTCGATGTAAGTATTTATACGACAAAACATACAAAAATAAAACAGTGTGTACAGAAATAAAATAAATGAACAATTAACTATATTATACAGTTCCACTCTGACTCTGCCACCCACCACACACTGTCTCAGGGTAACTGACCATACCAAACTTAATTAGTTTAATTGATTATTAAGTTTCCATTTCTCCAAATTAGACATCTGATGAGTTTTAGATCTTTTCACTTTCTTCTGTCTGAACTTTTCACCAGAATTCCTGGAATTTTTCATGTTTAATGTAATGACTATTCACTGTATGATTTTTACATGTTTGATCTGGTATGTTATGTTAGGTTTGCATCTGTTAAAGGTTGAAAATTTTGTTGTTTTACTTGAACAAAAGTGATGCATGAAGAAATTCAGCTTTATATCAGCCTGTTATGGCACTTCATGTTGTTGTAGAGTATGAATATGATAGATGTGGCACTTGATTATAATTTAGATTAAAGCAACTTAAGTTTTTCATTTTGCCATTGCCACTAATTTAAATTAATTCATTTTGTATCTTGCAGATGTACTGATGCAACATAAAAAATTGTATAATGCTGACGATGTTCCAAACTTGAAAGAAATCATAGCTTTTGATTGTCGAGGTTTAGCTGTAACTGGTTTCCAATTTGGAGTAAGTATATTTTTGAGTTGGTATTTGTTATAAAATTAGATGTTTGGAAAGTCTTATAGGTTACCATTTCCAAGGCTGCTTATCCCCTGTGGTGGTAATTTCAAAAATACTAATTTTGAAATTACCACCATAGGGTGTTTGCTATGTTTTGATTAAACAACACAAGTTTTTTCTGTTCAAACCTATTAAATGTATACAGTTGGATCTTGAATTTTGTATAAACTAACAGATGACTTACACATGGTAAAAATATAAAGAAGACAAACATGCATAAAATGTGTATGCTTATTAGTGTATTTCACCATTAAAATACATAACTGTATACACAAAATAATTTTAAGTAAAAACTCTTAAGAAAAGTCACACACATCCTTACAAACCACAAACATTGTCTGCAGTTGAGAAAAATGTAGACAGATAAAGCTACTGATGCTTTATAACGCAGGATGTGTAGGAGAAAATTAAAAATCAAACCTTAAATACTAAAAATACTTTTACAAATATAAATACTTCATATTATTCCAAAACTGAAAATTTTCAAAAGTTACAGTTCGCAAAAGAACTGCAGATGTGCATATTTTCACTGAGTTACCAGCAGCTTTGTCTCGGCTCCCAGCATCACTCATATGTTTACCTCATGCAGTAATCAATACTAGGTTTTGTGGTTCTTTTATCTTTAGACTGATATAGTATAGCTGAAAAATCGTGAATTCAATCTTGACCCAAAGGCATAAAGCTCCGTGTGCTGCTAAAATGCAACTAGAGGCATATGTGTCTGCATACTGCAGACACATGCTGAGGTTTCTTACCAATATGGCATCAGCTAGTTGACACCTATTTGCCAAAATCATAAGGATGTGATCATAAAGAGGATGAGGATATCTGTCCCAGTTCCCTCCCACAAGGCTTGTGAATCCTCAAAGTAACATGCCAAAACCAACATAAGTTATCGTTCTCTGATGAAGATTCTGGTTTATCTGCAGCCCAAGGATGGGCAAATCCAGATGAAGCCCTTGTCAAAGCCAAGACCTGGCTTGGACTATGAGCCTAGGCAGTCATAAGTACCAGATTGTTGTTGAAGACCTGAGGGCTGTACATAAACCAAAGCAGAGGACCTTTCTGGAACAGTTTTGATGAAGACCTGAGGGACATACACAGACCAAAGCAAAGGATCTTGAACTGGAACACTTGTCCTTGTCATGCAAAACAAAAACTTCCTGGAAAGTGGCTGAATTGGAATCTGGAAGTATGCATCCATTACACCTATTGTAGCAAGGAAGTCCTCCACTGCTAACTGACCTCCAAACAGACTTCACTGCCTCCATTTTAAAGAAAACCAAACAAAATAATCTGCAAGCTGACTGAGATCTGTAATTGGTCTCCAACCTCCTCAAGAGCAGATGGTAGAACTCCAGCTTCTCTTGGCACATCTCATTGATGGCTCCCCACTGCAGCATTAAAGCCACCTTGTCTTTGGGACCTGCATTGTTTGCCAGAGGCAGAGGACCTGTGTTGAGAGGTGGCAGCCATTGTGAAGAACCTCCAAGCACTGCCAGAGGAAGTTTACTGATGTTATTGTGACTTGTGTTAGGAAATAGACCAGGATGACGAGGCTGAAGCACTTTATGATAGTGTCCATAGTGGTTGTGGAGGTGAGTTACTCCCCCAACTGTGAAACAGTTTCTTGTGGAAAAGATGAGGAGCTTTGGGTTTGGACACACATGGAGTGAGGTTCTGCCAAAGAGAGCAAGCCCGAGATGTCTTGGAAGGCCACATCCTGCTCCATATGCCCACCAGAAATAGTGCATGTAGATATAAAGAACCACTGAAGTTGAATCACCTGTAAGAAGCAGGCTGGTGCCACCAATAAACTCAATTCTGCCAGTTTAATAATACAAACTCCCAGCAGAACTCTCTCTTGTATCCATTTTCTCAGCTGTCCAACAGGTTATAACTCTGAAGAGCAACCCTGGAATTGATGAAATTTATGAGGATGCTGGCCCAGTAGAGGAAGGTAATGAGTCCCTATGAGGAAGTTATAACACCTGCTGGAACTGCAACCCATCATATGCAGCCGAATATTTTTATGGATAGGATCTAGTGTCTTAGCTAAGGTATGCTCAATCTTTTTCAAATACGATGCCAAATCATTATCCCAAAGCTTAGCAGCTGAACCATACAGAGGTTGTGATGTGTGGTTGATACTGAAAATATGAAGTATCATCCTACTATGCACAAAGTTTCCTCATCTAATTCCTCCCAGGGTTTCTTAGGGGTTCGAGGTGTACCGAGTGGACAAGAACAGGTACAAAATCCAAAGGGATTAGGAGTTGGAGATAGAGCAGTGGTTGCTCTTGTAGAAGGTCATGCTAGTGACAGATGAACAGGAGGAGAGGAGTAAGTTGAAGTGTCACCGAAAAATATATATGAAGAGCTGACAGTAGGATGTAGGCAAAGTTGGAAAAACAGTATACTTTAAAAAACATGCTTTATTTGTGAGGTCTGATGAATGAACAGGTTTGCAGAAATAGTGAATAATCTCTTATATAATTGTAAGTAAGCTAAAAGTGCCTTAATTAATGGCTATTGGGTTTGAGGTAGCAGTTATGACAATATGCAACATGTTTTTGAAAATGAATATTTTGCAATTTCAGTTATTCTTGGTCAAATTCATTTTAGATGCTCTCCTGAATAGCATTAGAATACCTTGTTACTGAGGTCATTGAATACAGTAATTTAAGGTAGTTATATATAATTCAAGATCCTTATACAGTATTATGTTATGATTGATTAAATGTGATTAATTGATTTCAGGAAGGATGGCAGTGTAAAGGAGCAGAGAGTGGGACACAGTTTACCATCTTAAATTTGGATGAAGATTGGTGTGACTATGATGAAAAACAGAACTGCACAGTTGGTATAACTGAGCTTGAATACAAAATTCTTTAGGAATAAGATTTTTTCTTTATATATAATATTTTGCTTTTTAAAGTTTTAGACATGGTAGCATTTCAGCATATCCAGCATATACGTTTTAAGTTTTTATCATTTTTGCACTTGTTTGATGTATGAGATTCAAGTAACTAAGAGAAGTGTGACAGAATCATGTTAAGTAGAAAATTTAATATAATTATATGAGAAATATCCTAAGGACATTTTGTGGTACAGTAATGTCAGTGTTAAACTATTCCTATAGCAGTAATGGCAGTAGGTGACAGATAAAATCTTTACTGCATGGATGCAGTATGAAATGCTAAACAGAATATATGTAGGTAAGCTGTTATAATGAAAAGTTCTACACATGCCCTAGTAATATTATGTATCACGTGTGCCCTAGTAATATTATGGAGCTAAATTTTATCTTGGGGTATTAATAATATTTTCATGAATTAACAGCTATTGGGGTATTAATAATATTTTCATGAATTAACAGCTATTCCAATTAACCTAAGGACAGTATGTCAGCATCTCTTCAGATTATTTACCTAAAGTGCAGACATAAAGCATGTCCTCAATTATTTATATTTAAGTGTTTTTCATTGTTATATTTTTTAAATAAATCTCTTCCCTAAATTAAATCATACTCCAGTACTTAGGAAAACGAGTACATATTGAAGATGGAATTTAGTTATTGTGCTTTCTATTTTTGGGAAAATGACAGTCTTCAGTGCCTAAAAATTTTCCTCTGTTCATGTTAAGGGTGCATTTTGAAATAGAAGACGTAAGCATTATAAAACACATTTGTGTATTTCAAAGGTAAGTACTGTATGGCATTTGTGGTACATAAACTTTATTTTCTGGGTTTCTGCTGCAACTTTGTCTTTGAAATGTGAATGGAAGCATTATGGAAAAGCATGACCCTTAAGGGTTTACCATTTACAGTGTGCAGAACACACTGCAAATGGTACTAAAGTTTTCCAGTAATCCATCATCCTAAGCTGTATTATTTCTGTTCTGTCATCTAACTCGGGCTTGTTCCAGTTTTCACCCACCCGGAATCACTGTAATAATTATAATCAAAAGAATGCTGATTTGATGGCTCCTATTTCACATACCGAAGGTTATTATTTTAAAATAGTTTATTGGAACCATAAATTGAAATGTTTAAACACTATACTCTCTTGAAGGATTGGTTCTTGAATGAGAGTTAAAAGTATTTGGCCAGAGGTAGGAAGAGAAGGAAAGGAATGGCTGAAAATTAGAAGGAAAAAAAAAGGTATATAACTGGGCCAAGGGGATACTGAAAAGAGTGATTAGGACCAGTTGTAATATGTCAAAAAGGAACAGCGTAAGTGATCTCCCTATGGGGAAGCCAGAAGGTTAAAACACACCAATAACTTTATATATTTTATTAAGAAAACAATTAAAATCTGTACATCCTTACTTTTCTAAATAAAGATTGTTACAAATACAGTCTAAATTGATTTTAGCCTCAGCAATGGCTTAACTGCAAGGCTTTTTGTACAATTTAATAAAAAATATGTCCTTTCAAATTTATCAAAAAAGCAATGTTCCTTTTTAATAAAAAAATATATTGTCAAGTGAGGCACCTTTTAAAACATTTACAATCCACTTTAATTCTAAAAATTGCTTGATGGCTTATGCTGCAGTTTTTCTTTCTGGATCTGGCATTCTGCAAAGAGAAAAAATTCAGGTATTACTATGGATATAAGGTTCTTTTCTAAGGTGAAATTAAAAAAGAGGTCAAGATTTTTGGGAATCATTATAATGGTAACTTTTTTCATTTAATGGATCATAACTAATGTGTTTTCTTCATTTACTGGATCATAACCAATTCAATGTTTCAAGTAGAAAAAAGAAATACTAATGACATTCTGATTGGATAAGTCATGATCCATTAAATATTCAATGAAGAAATAAAACTGCACAAATGAAGAAAGGAATGAGTGGGGGAATGAGATTAAGGACAGATAGGATGTGAATGGATTAAGAGAGAGAGAGAGACAAGAATGAGGACAAAGGACGAGAGAGAGAAGGAGAGGCCGTCATTCTTTCAACGTATTTGCTTCTATGAGGATACAAGCCTTTGCCTTTTAAGTGAATTACCTTTGGTTTAAGGTGGTCTGGTCACTAAAGCTTGGTATCAAGGTAGTTAACTATACGCGGAGGAGTTGGAGACTGGAAAACCCACCCGCCCACTCATGTATGCAGCACCACTTTTCTTCAACCTTCTTGCTGTGGAGATGTACAAACCATCCCTCATCATGGGTGTTGGAGATGCTTGAGTATTTATTTCCTTAAAATGCTTTGGCTTGTCTGCAGATTGTTACCGTTCCTTGTTGGGCGAGTGGGTTCCGTTCTCAGCTAGCACTCTGCTGGCCGCGAGTTAGAATCACCGACCGACCAATGAAGAATAAGAGGAATTTATTTCTGGTGTTAGAAATTCATTTCTTGATATAATGTGGTTCGGATTCCACAATAAGCTGTAGGTCCCGTTGCTAGGTAACTAATTGGTTCTTAGCCACATAAAATAATTCTAATCCTTCGGGCCAGCCCTAGGAGAGCTGTTAATCAGCTCAGTGGTCTGGTTAAACTAAGATATACTTTTAACTTTTTACAATGAGATTGTGCTTATTCTGTTTGTATTTGAATGACAATGCCTTAAAATCCTTCCTTAGGAAGAACAGTCAGCAAACGTCCTAGACACTAACAAATGTACATAGGTTTTGCTGCCCATGCTGAACAATCCTCACTCAGTATTTACATATTATGGCAGTCAAGAGAGCATGCCATCTCAACTGCTCCCAACTTAAGTCCCTGGCCTGGGCTAATACTGCTCTAGAGATTCTTTTCCCCTTGAGAAGCTGCTGAAGGTGTATGTCCTCTGGGGATCATCCTTGTTATGGCTTCCAAAAGTTACCTGCTTGGAAGACCCCATTGTGTTGGCCATGGCTTCCTCATCCCAAGTCTGAGTGCGCTGTCGTTTCAGTTGAAGCTGCTCCTGTCCCTTCAGGGATGTCTGCATTGAACTTGTCCTCAGCAGACATGATAAAAGGTTGAGGGACCCATGGTTGAAGAAGGTCAGGGAAGCACTGCCAAACTCTGTCGTCTTCCTCCTCCTCCTCAACTTCTTCAATCAGAGGCTCGATCACCCCTCCTGGAGTACTGAGCAAAGATCATCTGGACCAGGGATTTGCAACCAGTCTTGTTAGGGCCCTCACTGTTGTTACTTCTTGTTGAGTCACTATGTTGGTTTTATAGCCTAGCATTTCTCTGCTGGCCATTTTCAGTTAGGAGGGACAAGATCAATGTTTCTTTGCTTGTTGTTTGCCGAGTTCTTTGTTTGCTGTATAGCAAAAGATCTATGGAGACTATTCATCTTACATTTGTGATGTCTTATGCTCTCTATACCATCCTGTCATCAGTTCCTTCCCTCAGATTGTCTGTGAAGACCTGTGGTGTCAGTGGGGATGTACTGGCAGGGTGTTTGCAATGTCTCTGTCAAGATCCTTTGGTTGTGTACCATACAGCTTGAATCAGCAGTTTGGGCTGTTGTTGCCACACTCAAGACCAGGGATGGCCTTAAGAATCTTACATTTTCTGTTTGAGCAGTGTAAACTGTCTTGAAGTTCAGTGTCTCTGAAAGCTTGGATGACTCATCACCCCACTCTCTTATGAATATAGTGGCAGTACTTTCTCACTGTCCTGTTCTTGTCAGTCACTGTTCTCAATTCCTCATGCATGGAAACTTTTTGGAACTACCTTCACCATTTACACATCCACTTGACAGGATTAGTGGTCTGGTGCAATGTACAAGGTACTTATCTGCCCTGGTCCTTGGATCATGTAATGACAATATTTCTGCCTGAGGAATGTTGTTTTTTTTTCACTTTCTTCTATCTGGGGGGAATACTGTTTTGGTTTTGCTAGTCTTACAGTGAGTCTGCCCATCCTCTATGCACACTCTTCTGAGTAAACAAGCTGCTAACAGTAACAACTTTTTTGTGCCTTTTTGCCCTTTGACCACTGCAATTCCAAGAACTTTCATGAGCCTCAGAGCTGGTCCTCATAGTCTCACTTGTAATTGTCTGGGCTCCTATCTGACACATTTCTCCTGTTCTTTAACCCTCAAGGCTGTGTTCCTGTTTGCCCTTCCCCTTTCTAAGCCCTATATGGACTCCATACCTTAACCGACAAAGCCTCGCATCCCAACTGTTGGTCTTTGTGGGGGATTTCTGTTTGTCATGGGGTTTCTTGGTTGTGAATCTCCCAGGTTAAAACTCATTCTTGGACTCCCAGGGTTTTTCAGCCTTCTCCTGCTCTTCTGAAGTTCTACCCTCTTACGGTTCTCAAGTCATGCCTCCAGCAATTTGCATCTTTCCAGCCCTTTCACTAACTTTCATTTTGGCCTAAAAGAAATTCTGGGTAACACAGTTATAGGTCTCTCAAAAGGCCCTCACACAGCCTAGTAGCAACACCCTTCTAGTACAGTAACCCTCCCCCCCATTCAGGGGGAGGGGATGCGTACCACAACCCCCGGGGAATAGTTAAAATCCACGAATGGTTAACAACCCCTTCTAAAAATGCTTATAACTGCCTATCTTGAAAGTTCAAATACCAAATGTATACCTTAAACTATTATCCTATTACTGTACTAATCCTTGAAATTATATTAATACTTCAAAGTCATCTTATACATTTTACCCTTAAAAATATATATGTAAGTACTTCTAACCCTTCCAGCCAGTGAGAGAGAGAGAGGGAGTATATCTTTCTATCAACCACTCCTTTTCTGTCTATCTATCTATCCATCAATCCATCCATCCATCTCACATTCTGAGTATCCTTTGATGTGAGAAAGAGAGGGTGTTTCTTTTTACATATTATGACAAAGAAAGAATAACTTTTCCATAATATGACAAAGAAAGAGAGTAAGAGGTTATTCTGACATCAGATATCAAAAGATGGAAATTCATGATCTATGAAGGAAAAAAAAAAATTTTTCAGTATCCTTGACCATCTGTGGGCAACATTACCTCCCCTCCGTGGTCTATGTCAATACGTCCAGGTAATTGCACCCCCTGCTCTGAAGAGTCCGAGAAAAAGACTCGGAATATATGTTTGTTTAAAATTTTTAATAATTTACTATACAAATGCAGAAAGTTGTAATTATAGCATGGAAAATATGACAAAAATAAGTAATGTCACATTTATCTATAAAACTACAGTATACAAAACAAACAAACATGTTACTTATGCATAAAAAATCTATCTCTGTGAGAGAGAGATATGAAATACAAAGAACATAATTTAGATGAGAGAGAGAGATATTTTTCAGTATCCTTTGTAGGGTATTTGACCACCAAGTGGCAACAGTTATTTGACCACTGAGTGGCATCATCATCTACCCTTGTGGTTAGTATGTCAAGATATTTGACAGGTTACACCCCCCTTGCTCCAAAGCTTTCGGAAAGAGATGAGGGAAAGAATTTATATTGAACTGAAATCTTCCTAATTCACTATATTTTCTTTTATGAATTTATATTTTGCTGTGTTTAGTATATCAATATTAATACTCGTATTTGAAAATTAGTAAATCATTTATTTGTCATACAAAACAAATATTACATATTCATAAAAGTTCTCTCATCTCAGTGTGAGAGAGAGAGAACTGAGAAAGGAAGGGGAATGAGCGAGAGAATTATTTTTATTTGTTAATATTATTATTTAATCTTATTAACCAGTAAGAGGTCAACCACGTCATATGACGTATTGCAGAAGTGGTCTCACACAGGTTATCCACGTCATATGACGTTCTTAAGTTTTTAAATTTGTGCGCCTTCATTGTATGGATATTGTTTATGTTGGATGGGTACTTGGTAAGCCTCTAGAAACGCAACAGTGCCTGAGGCTGGCGCAGGGATACCAGACTGGGCTACAAATTGCAAATGGGGCTGCTTTTAAAGCCTTTGGTGACTAGATTTCACAATCTGCTACTTGCTACTTTTTGGGCTACTTTTCATTTGACTTGGGCTCTTTTATTGAATTTGGGCTACTTCCATTTATTTTTTATCTTAATAATAATAATGATAATAATAATAATAGCAGCAATACAATGCCCTTAGTGATCTCCCCATCCATTTCTATGAACTGCACAGGGGAGGGGAGGTATGGGTGGCCGTGTCAGAAATGGTGTAGTGCTAACCCTTATGGAGCCTTATCTTGACAAAAATCATGTATTATTTGTCGATAATTGGTATACATCTCCAGCCCTCTTTCAGTATCTTTATTCCAGGAAGACAGGAGCCAATCGATTGTGCTTGTAAGACACTAAAATGGTACAAGAAACTTTTTTCACATGTTAGATATCACAATGTTGGATGCACAAATACTGTTTACGCTCAAGAACCATAAAAAAAATGTACACTGCCAGATTTCATAATTTAAGTGATATGCCAGCTGTTACAAGATTATGCTGCTGAATGCCCCTCACCTGGTCGTTGCTCTGCTGCTGGAGATCCAACCCAACTTTTTGCATGTCATATCATTTGTACGATACCAGTGCAACCAGGTGCCAAAAACAGAGAGTACAAAGGGCTTGCTATGTGTGCTGACATACAAAAATCATCGACCACAGCAGAGAGAAGACACTTGCTTCCTCTGCCGTAAATGTGATCAGCCACTATGTCCGGAACCATGTTTTGAATAATATCATACTCTTAGAAATTTGTAAAAGTGATAGGGAAAAAAGAAAATGTAGTTTGTATAGAGAAAAAAGAAAATGTAGTTTGTAAGTTGTAGTGTGGAAAAAATGGTGTATTAGGCAACCTATAAGTGGAGGTACGGAGAGTCAAAAAGAAAAAAAAGGGGGGGGGAGCAAAAATGGACACCACCACCATGACGATTATGTTTCCACAGCCAGCTGGGGGATACGCCCCTAATGCAAACTTCTGGGTTTGAACCTTTAAATGTGGGTTGTGTGCCTTTTAAATGCTATTTTTCTTTCTTTTGGGACCATTTGGCATTGATTAAGCCAAGAAAATAATTTTCAATTTTTTCTAACCTGAGGAAGTAAATGTTTACATGTAGTAACCTCGTACGGGTTAAACTTAATGTTAATATTTGAAAATTACTACTGTAAATCATTATTTTAACATAAAATGTATATGTAGGTATAGTACAGTATTTACTCATGAAAATAATATGAAAATACAGAACATTACTCTATGAAAAAATCCATGATGGGGTGAGTTTTCCCGCAAATAATTTATAGATAGGTTCCACAGAAAATTCTTGCGAATCACTGGGTCCGCGAATTGTGAGAATGTGAATCCGGGAGTTTACTGTACTTCTTTAATCTTAGATAAAACCATGAAGAAAAATCTTACTAAAGTTTTGGTGCAGTGTCTATGGATGTTTCTCATCAAGTCTGCCACATTTGGTCATGTGCCTTGTGCATGCACTATCTGGGGTTATGTATTCCATTGTATTCATGACTTAACAGAAGCTACCTGGTTTTCTGAGGTCATTCTTAGCTCCAACATCAATGATCTACAGAAATTGGACTTCTTGTACCTGGATCTCCTGTTTTTTTCAAAGGCTCTTCTGCTTTGTCAACCCTTCCAAATTGAAATTCATTCTAGTTACAGTTAGTGGGTTTCTTATATCAATGTGTTTACAATAAAGGATTTTACACACATCCATTAATCATAATAAGAGTGGATGTTCATGCATTTACTGTTTTTGGTAAAAAGTATGTGACCTGGTGAGAATAGGTGGATGGACAGTGAGCACCTCATGTACGATGAAGAGGGTTGTATGAAATATATTTAGTATGTTATGAAACCTTAATTGTTCCTACAGTAATACAAATGGGTTGAGATGGGGTGAGAAGTGAAGTATTCCTCACTCCCAGACCATGTCACTTACTATTCTTGCGCTGTTCTGCCAGCCTGTTTAGACTTGGTCTCCTCCCATCCTGTCTTTCAGTGAGCTCTCATATTCATATTGTTCTGGTGCATGAGTTGTCCCCCTCTCACCCTGACTCTTTGCAGTCGCACAGAGATGGGTTTGCACGACCCACTCAGTGAGGGATGTGTGTGGCTTGTTTGCCTGTTTGCTTACCTGGTCTGTGGACTGGGTTTACTGCTAACAATGGGGTATACTGCTCTCTCAGTCCCACATTAATTGGACAATCGTGATGGACAGATGAGGAGATTGAATCTTCTCACCATAACACCTCACGGTTGCACAGAGGGGTTTCCATAACCTGCTCAGTGTGGTGTTTACGTGGCCCATTTGCTAGCCATAACCCTGGTCTACGGATCAGTTTCACACTGGTAGCAAGGAAGGTTCTCCTTCTCAGGCTTCATCAGGTGGTTTGTGGTGTGAACCTGCATTGTTTCTGTGCTTGAAATATTTGCATTTCTGGAACCTATGCAGCCTGAGTTACCTTCTCCATGGAGAGTTTTTTTAAAGCTTCCTTTTCTTGTGGGTTGACTAAGCTGTGCAGCAGGTAGGTGAGTTGGGGAACAGTACCAGGGCTTGTTCCTCTACTTCTTTCTTGGTTTTACCAAGCCTCAAAGCCTGGAGGGCAGCTGTGTTTGAGTCAGAATGGGTTTCTAACAAAGACTCCTCTGGTTTGGTATTGGTTTGGGAATGCCCCAAGGAGCACAGTTCTGGTAGTCTCTCATTGCTGAGGGAGGAGCAGCACAGGCCTCCAAGAATCTGATGGGTCAGAGAGTCCAGTTTTTCTGGATTTCCTGCAGATGCAATTACTAGAGTTTATTTTGCTCATCATGAGCAAAAATATTAAGGAGGCAAGCATGGCTTCGTTCCGGCCCTCAGTCACACATACAGAGATGACCTTTGGGTATAATCCTGGGCAAATTGTCATAGTTAGAATAGTTTCTGAAGACAATTAACACAGATCTTCGGTCAGGAAGTGCCTTTGTCTCATGCAGATTGTGCAAACTTCTTCTCTGCTGCTCTCTAGCAAGAGGAGGTATTCATACCAGAGGTGGTGGAAGTGACTCCTTGGGCACAATTTCAACCAGCCTGTGGGCTATCTACCAATCTCCCATTTTCAGAGGTTACATCAAAATGGTTTATATTTACCACAATAATACTTATGGTGTTGGAGGCCATCTCTATTACTCTTCTTTTAACCACTTAGTGATTTTTACCTGCGGTTATTACACTAAGAGTCTACACAAAATTAGGCATCTCGTCCAGTATGAGATCTCCATTATGGAGCTGATTGGAATCCAAAGGTAGGCTTCCCTTCCCTAGCACTTGCAAGCTCCAATCCACGAGCAAGCTTGGTTCTATTCAAGAAATAATTAGTCTTTCTCCTTTTCTTGAAACAAGATTTCCATAAAAGTAGCCTCTCGCTTCAAAATTGTTCATTGTTGGGTAAAACAGAGTTACTCTTTTTACAACCTCACTCTGGTGGTACCAGGTTTGAAGTAAAAGCTGAAGAATGGGGGTAGTTGAGAGTGGCTATTTCGCTCCTCAGCTGCCGTTATAGAGGGTGACCCTTCCTGCCTGTAGTGGCACGTGCAGGGTACAGCTCGAGTACCCATTCAAGAGAGAGGGGACCTCTTACCTGCTGTGAAAACTGAAGGGTGAATACAGTACTATCAAGTACCCATTCTTCTTAACTCTCAAAAATACCTGAACATAGCAAGAGGCAGTACTGTCTACCAGTACACAATGGTAGGCAATGCTGTCAGGACCATTTCCTAGGAATATTATATAAACTGGTTCAGCATGGGCTCTTTTAAGGACATGATGCCTTCATGCCTTAGTGGACTTCTCATATTTTTGTCACAAACAGAGGTTTGTGATCAGTTAAATGAAGTTCAACCTCATCCCTAAGCAGCAGTAAGTACCTAAACTTACTGACATTCAGCAGTGGAGAGTGACTTTTAGATGCCCATTATGTTAATGAGTTTTAGGAAATTGTGGCACAGTTCCTGTCCTGGCAGGAAAAGCCTTCTTGGCCTTGGCAGGCAATCCTAGGTATTCTGTCACCATTAGGTATCTCATATCACTTGTACAAACCTTCATGTTCATTTGTGTCTGACACAGCAATGAAGTGCAGTGTCAATTCAGATTTCTTGCTGCTTCATGTTTTTAAAGCAAGTGTTGAAAATGCTTTCACTTTCTATGGCAAGAGAAACCTTTGCAAGGGTTTCCTCTCTGCCTTCAGTATCATTTTGGTTTTGGCATCTGAAGGGGGGGAAGGGGCACATAAGTTTGCCACTGCAACATTCTCACTGAGTTTGCTGTGTATTTTACATACAAGTTTTTGGAATAGTTGAAAACCTCTCGTGGTGGATGAGGGGTTACATCACCATTGAGACTTGATTGTTTTATGTAATGAGAGGTATCTTATCCTTTACTTCCTTTATCAGAGCAGGTGCTCAAGTGGATGGCTTGCTACCATTACATTGTCTGCATTATGCATTTTGCAGAATATCACTGCAATTCGGCACAACTGTCAGTGTCTGGGTGCAGGGGCATTTAGGTCCCTGCTCTCATGTATAGCAAACAAGTTTGGAGTATCTGAGTTCCCATTATCGACAGGTAGAAACTAGGATTAAGGAGAACTTAGGTTTTCTGTTTCCACTTTTGGTTTCAGAGCAGTGATGGAATTAAGTTCCATCACTTGTAGAAACCTTCATTGTGTTTGTTGTTCTCTTTCACTAACTTCTTTGAGGAGTGATAAACAGTGTTCCTCATTTCTTCTCCTTCCCTTGGCATTGGTAGTTCCTTATTGGCCTCTGGCAGAGGTGTTTCCATAGCTGCTGGTGTCTGTGTGTGTGTGGTTTTTTTTTTTTCATCGAAGTAACAGTGATAGCAACCCAGCCCTCTTTCCTTGTCACCCTCTTATTTACTTTTGCTGTTGAGCAGCTTATGCTGGAATTCTCTAGTGGCCCCTAAGAGAATGAGTTTTCTCATGGGGTAGCAAGGAATTTAATAAGTTTAAGTTTTTGCCAAACTTGCATCAATGGGAGGGACATCTCTATTAAGTACAATAGAAGGGGGAGCCTCTCTGCTCAGAGCTTATGATCAGCAGATCGCAGACTTTCCCTTTTACCTTAGCAGAGTCAGGTCTGTCAGTATGAAGTAAAGGCTAGGCCTGCCTTTACAGTCTTTGTCTGATTAAATGCTGAATAGTTTCCACATCTCAGAAGCTTCGGTCCCAAGAGACTTACGTTCTAGTGCTTTATGCATTACAAACGTATCTTTCAAGACTATTTCACTATTGGAGGGATTCTTTACACTTGGACTGTTCTTTCCTGGCCTTGGCATATGACTAAGGAAGTCTTTTGACTAGCTATATTGCATTCAGTTTCTGTTAAGGCAAAAATCATTCTCATTTCATCGTTCCTCAGTAGGAACGGTAGCTCAAGTCTCATCTCTCTTGATAGGAGATTGAGGGTTCCTCAATTATTCTCTCCAAATCTGAAGCAGATATCAAGATCAGATACTGTTTTGCTGAGAGTCTATCCATAAGTTAAGACCCAGGTTTGTTCCACATATGAACAAACGACAAATTTTTTAATCAATTTGTATTTTTCATGGCTAACAAACCAGCAGTCTTATTGTATTTTTCATGGCTAACAAATCTGCAGTCTTAACTTATACTGCAGTCTTAACTTCTACTGCCCACCTCTAGCCACCCCTCAATCAAGTTTCCTGGACTGAAAGAAACTGCGGCATCATCCCCTCGATTCATACACGATGGAGGTGACAGTTGCCACCTAGGTCTATCAACCTACCCTGTTGCCACCAATTCCTCGTGTGTTTTACTTTTTACCGGTTTCCAGCTGGCGCTAGAATTATCCGTAAGTTAAGACTATAGGTTTGTTAGCTATGAAAAATACACACTGATTAAAAAATTTGTCATTTCAGTACTATTTGAAGTTACGCACTTCAGAGTTGAAGTGGTTCTTCTTACATTAGTACTAATTAGCACTGGAAAGAGTTGTCTAGAAACTCTGTCTTTTGGCTTTGTATGAGTGCATCAGACCATCACCTCTTACAAGAAGGTTGGTTCCCTTCTCAAGGGAGGGATCTCGAAATCCCTCACAGTTTGATTGAACTTTCCAGGTAATAAGGACAGGTTTCTGATATATCAGACTCTCTGTTCCTCATTCTACCCAAGGGATGTTACTCACAGGTTCCAAACACTTCACTGGGACCTGTGATAGCTATGCAACGTTTTGTGTAGTCACCTGAGCCCTATGTGGATAAAGTCTATACCTTGTCCAATGCACCCAGGCCTGGTGGAAGTGGAATTACTGGATTCCATTCCATCCTTATTCCCTCTTTAAAGCATAGCATCTGGGCTGACATGCACATGAAGTCTACTGCAAGAGACTTCATGTTTCTCCAATAGTTCCTTACTAGAGTAACCACTTCTCATCTAAGATGGGGCATTCAGGCCTACTTCTATGGCCAACTATCTCATCAGACCAGCCAGGGTTCAGGAGTCTTAACTACCTTGTAACCAAGTTTCACTGGTTTCTGGCTTGCCCTGAAAGATACTCCTATAAAAAAACTAGTTTTTATACCTAAGAAAAATACAATTTGTTATTCAAATATGTTATGTTATTGCCAAACCCATCAACCTGAATCACAGTTTAAGCAGGAAGTCAAGCAGCTGAGAGGACCAGCCTTTGCAAAGTACAGTGGAGCAATTTGGGACAGACTAGGTGAGGGAACATAGGCAGTTAAACATCCAGTGTAAATGACTTTACACTTTGACATATTGCAAACCTGATGCAAAGATCAACTTGCCATTCAGGTGAGACATGTATGCTCATACCCCATAAGATTATATCTCTTGACATGAGGAATGAGTAAGGGGGCTGAGATTAGGAGAAGGAAAAGAGAGAAGTGTAGAATATATCTTTTGCTGCCAGTAAAATGTCTTGCTGCAACCAACATTCCCAAGTACAATCCTATCCCCTTGAGTTAATCTGGAAATTATGAAGGGGTAAAGGTTGACTGACATTAGTTGAGAGGGCTTTGATCTCATGCACAGACTTACTGGTCACCTCTTCTGAAACATTTGCATATGCCTGAAAGATAACCTGCCTCAGCCAGTGGGACATAGTGCTCTTAAGAGACAAATCCCCTACATTGATGCATTAACATGAAGAGATAAGAGTCTTCGCCTCTCAAGTGCCAAGTCTTCAAGGTAGTGATGAATAAACACTCACAGAAAAAATGTCAAATCTTGAGTGCCATCCATCTGAGTTTTGGCAATATGGTCTTGAAAAAATTACTAGCCCACAGCAGTGTTGCCAGATAGTGCATGCAACTCTCACATCTTCAAGTTATAAAAGCTAGTGGGAAAGCATTCTCCATAATAAGATACAGCACAGCTGCCCCTTGCAGTAGTCATATAGAACCCTCGTGGGGCGGGTTTTGGAGGACTACAGAGGTTTCATTTTGGTGGCTGGATTGTCCTCTGAGGGAGACTTCTTATTCTTTGAAATGATGGAGGTTTCCCTGTAGTCTCTGGATGCAGTCACTTCAATTCCCCTAAGCTGCATCAGTTTTGAGAAGGCTGTCCTGTAGCTTTTTTCTGCAAATTTTGACGAACTTCTTTGGGAGGTACAGATACAGATAACTACAATCACAGAGGTAAGGCAGCGAGTTGAATGATGTCCCTCTCGCCATAGCACTGAAAGAATTCATCCCATTTTATCTGGTAGAGGTTGATGGTGGAGTGTTCCTTGTACAGTCAATGGTTTTTGGCGAAGGAGAGACTCCCAGGTGTGCAGGGATCTGGGATGGTCCTTTAGCAACTGAAGAAGGTATGGTTACCAATCATGCTGTCTCCAGAGTAGCAATCAGTATCACAGTGGAGTAGCTACAGATTCTAAGGTTTATTAGGACCTTCCTGATCTGGCTGAACAGAAGGATGGTGTAAGCATCGAGGTTTTCCCAACTATAAAACATGGCACCCAACTTCCAGGTGACTGAATCCATTTTTGCCAAACGCTACACCAGGAACTCGTGGTTTTGGCTTGTAGTGAAGAGGCCCAGTGGGGGCATGCTCTACAGTCACCAAAGATCCTTGCAAACTTCAGTATCCAGTAACCACTCCGAAGGCAGAAATTTCTTACCCAACTAAGGCTGTCTTAAGATGACTGTTTGCCTTTCTGGCATGAACCCTGGGACAATTTTGACTTGGTTGGCCTCTGCTCACATGGGGATCACCACCAGATGACAAAGAGGATTGGATATTGTTCCTCCCTGATTCCTGAGGTAAGCTACAGTATTAGCTTCTCCTTCACTGTTCTTGTCAGAAGATATGAATATGCAAACTATGCCACCACTGGATCAAAATTGGCTTTTGAGTGACTAGGATGTGCTGATAATTCCTTGATTTAAGGTGGCAGGGGCCAGGGAGATCACAGGTAACAGCAAGTTCTACCATTTTGGATAACTGGGAGTGGCTGCTCTGGATTAGGAAGTAACATCAGCTGGAGAGACAGAGAGAGAGAGAGAGAGAGGAACTTCTGAAGACTTCCCTCCCTTCCTATTTGGTACAGAATGGAGGAGACAAGTTGCAATCAAAGACAGGAGTCCAACTTAGTGGCATCATCAGCCTTGTCAGTCAGTGATGGTGCTGACAATCAGAGGTCCTGGATGAAGATTGGTGTGTAGTGGAGGAAGGTCCTGTCACTGTCATGATCCCTTAAATTAGTCTTAAGAGTGCTCCATTTTAGAGGTAAGTGAACTTCTGCCTGAACCATTACTGTAGAAAGGGCTACAGGACACTCTAGGACTGCTGGAACTGGGAGGAGAGACATTTTCTGCTCAGGGAAACTGTATCAACATGTTCCTGTAGAGTGAGTCTCCAAGACATGGTATAACTGGAATGTCGACAGCACCAGAATATGATGGGGCGCAATATTCCAGCATGAGGAGGGAAACACAAGAACAACTGTTAAAGTGGTGCAAGCAGCAGTCGACAAGGACACTGAAGCAGTAGGTGCAGCATAAGTAGTCAGAGTTAGTATTGCAAGAACAACTGGAGTAGTACGTGAAGGCTACACTGCAGAAACAGCAATAAAGCACAAGTAGGTAGCACAGCAGGTGGAACAGAAACCACAAGTATCACTAAAGAAAATTGAAAAAGGTGCAGCAGGTACAGAAGGCACTGATGAAGCACGTCCAAAATACAATATGAGCAGAAAATGAAACCAAAGGAGTAACATGGTTAAAATTACTCACAATACCTAGAAACAACAAAATCAAGGGAAGCACTCAGCAGGCACAATGACAAGAGTCAGCATCACCATCACAGCAAGCAAAGAGTACGCAGTCAACACAGCAGGCCGCACTTGAGCAATCGATATTGTAGGATAAAAAAGCATACAGGGGAAAAAGCAATGACCTTGTAAAGACAAGCAGACATTATGAGAAAGTTATGCTCCTGTAGCATGGAAAGGATAAATCCAACAGTACCAGCACTGACGTGGCAGCTGACTGGTATAAAGAAGCATCGTGGAATATGTTTAAATGAATGATAAGTATAATTCTTAATTACAGAAATATGTAGCTGAGAGTAGATATTTAATCAGCAGTAGTCATAACAGCGAGTTGTTCAAGCCACATTTATGGCATATTATTGTTTCTGCATATACTAGTAATATGAGAGCTTTGTGGTACAACTCATAAGAATTCAGAGTTATTAAGAAATAAACATAATAGGTTGTACAGTATTTACTTTTATTTAATGGTTTTTTTAGTTTGTGGCAGATTATAATGAGTGTGTCCTTTAAAAATTTTTTTTGCTATAGGATATGAACTATATAACCATTTCATGTCTAAGAACAGGCATCAACTGGATTTGTTAATGATGACCATATTGAATGTTACAAAATAATTGTAGCATTAATAGCCTGAGAAATCAATAACAAAGGTAGTATTATAAAATGATAATACTCATTTTTAAAAAAAGTTTAACAAGAGCTAAAAATCTTAATAACCACAGGAATGCAACACGCTTAAGGCCACATTTGACAAAGTACAGTAAACCCCCGTATTCGCTGGGGGATGCGTTCCAGACCCCATCCCCCACGAATAGCTAACATCCGCAAATACTTGCTACCTTCCCCTCTAAAAACACTATAACTGCCTGTCTTAAAAGTTCAAATAACAAATGTATACTTAAAGTATCATCCTACATCAAATATCTTAAATTACTACCCTATTATTGTATTTATCTTTGAAATTATATTATTATTATAATTTCAAAGTCATCCTAAACATCAATACCCTTAAATATATACACATACGTACTTCTAAGCCTTCCACCCAAAGCAGAGAGAAACAGAGTTACCACTTTGACTTATATTCAACTAGGCTGGCTGGGGCAAAAGAAAGAAAGAAAGAGAGAGAGAGAGAGTTTATCTTTAATCTCTCTGACAACAAAAAAATTTGTCTCGTCTTCCAAAGATGTAATACCTTTACTACACATTTTCAAAGTACTATAAACAACACACACAAACAGTATCTTTTCCTGAGAGAGAGAGAGAAGAATAACTCCTTACATATCAAAAGACTGAAATACATGAGCTTCTGAGGGCAACACTCCCCTCCAGCCAATATGTCAAACTAACAAGTAAATTGACATTTATCCTCCCCCTCCTTTCTCAAGTCAAGGAAAAAGACTGGGAATCACTAATTGTTTGTTTAAAATGTGAAAAAATTTACTACACAAATGCATGGAAAATATAATTATTATCATTTAATCTTATTACCGTAATCTTAATATTTGAAAATTAGTACTTATCAGGTAAATCATTTATTTATCATACAAAAGAAACATACGTACATATTACGTCGGAAAAATTCTCTCATCTAAATAAGAGAGAATTATTATTTTTAATTAGTGTTATTATTTAATGTTAAAAAATTTACTACACAAATGCATGGAAAATATAATTATTATTATTTAATCTTATTACCGTAATCTTAATATTTGAAAATTAGTACTTATTAGGTAAATCATTTATTTATCATACAAAAGAAACATACGTACATATTACATGTCGGAAAAATTCTCTCATCTAAATAAGAGAGAATTATTATTTTTAATTAGTGTTATTATTTAATCTTATTAAACTTAATATTAATATTTGAAAATTAGTATGTACCGTAAATCATTATTTTATCATAAAACATACCCTCTAAAAATGCTTATACTATCATCCTGAAACACTTATACTATTTATCATTTTAATATAATTCCAATAGTACAGTACTTTAATATAATTTTAACATTTCAATAGTATCAATTCTGAGCATCTGTCTTTGCTTAACCCTTTAACGCCAAGCCCTATTTACAAAAAAACGTCTCCGTATGCCGGCGGCGTTCGGTGAGTTAGCGCTGAAGCGGAAAAAGTTTTTTCAAAAATCACAGCACGCTTAGTTTTTAAGATTAAGAGTTCATTTTTGGCTCATGTTTTTTGTCATTGCCTGAAGTTTAGTATGCAACCATCAGAAATGAAAAAAAATATCATTATCATATATAAATATTGGAATATATGACAGCGAAAAAAAACTCGTATATAATTGTATACAAATCGCTGTAAGCAAAACGGTTAAAGCTAATGAGTTAATTTTTTTAGTTGTATTGTACACTGAATTGCAATGATTTTGGTATATAACAAATTTTAAAACTATCAAAGCAACACAGAGAAATATTATCACAAAATGATGCATGAATTAAATGAACGCGTGGACGTAAAAAAATGTTTTTTCAAAAATTCACCATAAATCGAAATATTGTGCTAGAGACTTCCCGTTTGTTGAAAAAATGAAGCTAACTGATTGAATATTACTAGACTGTAAGTGTTTTAGCTTACAATTGCAGTTTTCGACCATTTTGGTCGAGTTAAAGTTGACCGAAAGTCGAATTTTTTCTATTTATCGTGATTTATATGGAAATATTTCAAAACTGATAAAAGCTAAAACCATGAATTATTTTTTGTTGTATTGTACATGAAATTGCGCACATTGTCATATATAAAACTTTATGTAACGACTAATATAAAGTGGTGCAAATATTACGACAACGAGACGAAAGAATTTCTGAGATGTTCGGCCGAGTTACCACGCAGACATAAGGAAAATGTTTTTTTAAAAAATTCACCATAAATCGAAATATTGTGCTAGAGACTTCCAATTTATTGCAAAATGAAGTTAAACGATTGAATATTACTAGAATGTAAGAGTTTTAGCTTACAATTGCGTTTTTTTACCATTTCGGTCGAGTTAAAGTTGACCAAGATTGAAATTTTGGCAGTTATCGTGATTTATGTGAAAATATTTCAAAACTGATAAAAAGCTACAACCATGAGCTATTTTCTGTTGTATTCTACATGAAATTGCGCACATTTTCATATATAAAAGTTTATGTAACGACTAATGTAAAACGATGCAAACATTACGACAACATGACGAAAAGAATTTCTGAGATGTTCGGCGAGTTACACGCAGGCGTAAGGAAAAAAGTTTTTTTCAGAAATTCACCATAAATCGAAATATTGTGCTAGAGACTTCCAGTTTGTTGCAAAATGAAGGTACATGATTGAATATTACTAGAATGTAAGAGTTTTAGCTTATAATTGCGTTTTTTGACCATTTCGGTCGAAAGTTAAAGTTGACCGAAGCTTGAAATTTTGGCAGTTATCGTGATTTATATGAAAATATTTCAAAACTGATAAAAGCTACAACCATGAGTTATTTTCTGTTGTATTCTACATGAAATTGCGCACATTTCCGTATATAAAACTTTATGTAACGACTAATATAAAACAGTGCAAACATTACGACAACGTGACGAAAGAATTTCTGGAGCGGACGTAAGGAAAAAGTTTTTTTCAGAAATTCACCATAAATCGAAATATTGTGCTACAGACTTCCAATTGGTTGCAAAATGAAGGTAAATGATTGAATATTACTAGATCGTAAGAGTTTTAGCTTAAAATTGCATTTTTTT
This sequence comes from Macrobrachium rosenbergii, assembly GCF_040412425.1. NCBI lineage: Eukaryota > Metazoa > Arthropoda > Malacostraca > Decapoda > Palaemonidae > Macrobrachium > Macrobrachium rosenbergii. The sequence continues at coordinate 66,132,268 of NC_089788.1, read as the reverse complement.
ACCATTTCGGTCGAGTCAAAGTTGACCAAAGGTTGAAATCTTGGCAGTTATCGTGGTTTATATGAAAATATTTCCAAAATGATAAAAGCTACAACCATGGGCTGTATTTTGCTGTATTGTACATGAAATTGCACACATTTTCATATATAAAACTTTATGTAACATCTAATATAGAACAGTGCAAAAATTACGACAAAATGACGAAAGAATTTATGAAATTTTCGGCTGAGTTACCGCCCGTGCATAAGAAAAAAGTTTTTTTCAAAAATTCACCATAAATCGAAATATTGTGCTAGAGACTTCCAATTTGTTGCAAAATGAAGGTAAATGATTGAATATTACTAGAATGTAAGAGTTTTAGCTTACAATTGTGTTTTTCGACCATTTCGGTCGAGTCAAAGTTGACCGAAGGTTGAAATTTTTTGTAGTCGACGTACGGTACGTCCACTCGGCACCCAACAGACAATTTTAGTCGACGTATGATACGTCCAATAGGCGTTTAAGGGTTAAATGAGGTCGGGTCTGTCCTGAATGGAGGGGAGAAAACCAGTGTCTCTTTCTTTGAGTTACGTATTATTTAATCTTACAGTATTATTATTATTGTTGTTGTTGTTATTATTATTATTATTATTATTATTATTATTATTATTATTATTATTAATTAATCTTAATGATATTTGAAAATTAGTAAATCATTTTCTTATCATAAAAAAAGGTATGTACAGTACTCATGAAAATATCAAAATACACTTGATTAGTGAATATTTCCTGACGAAAAAGTCCACAAATTACCAAATATTTTGCGGATAATTTATAGGTATGTTCCACAGAAAATCCCGTGAATTGTGAGCAATTATATGGGCATTACAAAAGCAAAGGGCACCACATTGGGCTTGTACCATTACTATTTCATATCAAAAGATCTAAGAGTGAAGACAGTGGTAGATGGATCACAAGAATTAGAGATAAATGTTTGGGTCCATCAAGAATCAGCCCAGTCATTCGGTGTTTATCATAATATTGGAGAAAGCTACAGAGGAGTGTAAATAGGTCTACAAAAGACTTATTCTTTTGAGAAATGTAAGAATAGAAAAGAGGACAGAATGGGATATTAACATAAACACAACAAGGCTCATGGTGACAGGAAGGTAAGCAAATGAAAAGTTAGTCAAGAGAGTAGCCACATTGATGTGGGAAAGGTGTAGCAATGAACTTAATACTATGTAGCAAATATAACAGCTGATTTCACAAAAGATTCTCAGTGCTGCAAAATAGAGATGAAATAAGATTTTTGATGCCTGCAACATACAGGGAAGAAGCTGGTTGATCACTAGTTGTGAAATAATGGACTGTCTAACAGGCACAGTAGTCCCTCATTTATCCATTTTCACCTTGACATTACAGTATGTTACCATCTGCTCCCATGTGATTGGCAATGCTGAATAGGTGGAACAAGGCAATGATAACACTACTTTACAGTCATAAACACACTGAGGAAGGGGTATTGTGGGGGTGGTAGGCCAGGATAAACATTCAGGTAAAGCAGAGTTGGGAGGGACTCTGTCTGCAAAAGGAGCTTTTGAGACCATTCTTGGCTTAAAAGTAACTATGGCACTCAAACACCTTTTGTTTATCACTTCTGAGTGACTGAGTATTGTGGAGGGGAAGGTAGGCCAAGGTAAGCATTTGTGGAGTGAGAGTGAGAGAGCTAAGTGGGGAGGTTGGGTGGGCCTTTGCCTGCTTCAACTGTCTCATGTCATTTTTTCACTTCATTTATTTAAAATATACTATCAAGTTTCCTTGCTCATCAGTGTCTGATTCTGTGAGCATGTGTATACACACAACATGTATGTATGCATGGTTATGTACATGTATGCATCATGTTGAGGTAAACTACAGTACACACTTGCTGTGTATTTACATGGTATGGCATACAACAATAACTAATCCTTACTCATCCAAAACACATCATAAATCAACTCAGGCAATCATACATTAGTGGTTGAAACATTTGGTAACAGGCAGACATTAATACAAGAGCTTACAGAAGCGCAAAATTACTTAAGATATTGCTTGTCCATACAGCACAAACGACTTGGTATTGCATTCATTTCTTGTTCACTTTTCATTCAGTAGTAACAAGTAAAGTAATTTGCGTTAGATATTTCCTGTCCGTTTGAGTCCAAGACATAATAAAATACTTTAGTAGCATTCAGATATAGTTTGCTGTTCATTCAATTATAATCACTTAAAAACAGCATAATTTCTGTGTGTGTGTGTGTCTCTCTAGGATTTTTTTTGTACATAATCGAATCAAATTTGAAATTTAAACTTTTCAAAGTTAATGACAAATGTAGTTTTGCATCTCTCTCTCTCTCTCAATCTTATGAGTACTCACAGGATGATTTTCATACCTCAGAGAACTTGGCATGTAGTATATAATTTCCTTTCTATATGTTGCTCATATTCCAAGTATGAACTCAATATACTGTACAGTACATGATAAAATTAAAATCCCTGAATGGAATGTAATTAATATAATTATCTTAATAAATTTAGTGCATTACATATTCACCATAGGTTTCAAACAATGATTTAGGATGACCTAAGCTCTAGTAGCTTACAATGTGTGTTGGAGGGTGTAAAATTTTCATAAATTTTTGTATGCCATTCAAAATAAGAATACTGCTGTAATACATCTTTAAAAAGCCCTGTGAACACACACTTAAATAAATTTTTATTAGATTTTTATTGTGAAGGTACCAAAATGAAGCACAAATGGTGGCTACATGTTACATACAAATTCAGCATGTGTATATTACATACATGTGTGTGTGCATATATGTATATGTATGCATCATGTTGCTGTGCATTTGTTTGCCTTTTTCTCTCCCTGGGCTATTCTTTATAAAAAAAATTTTTTCCAAGTCTGGCCCACATAAGCAGTTTTGGCATATCTTATAGGTAAGAGAGAGAATTTCAATGTTGATCATTTTTATCCATTTTATATACATTTTATTTTGTGAACAGTACTGTACAATGTATTTACTGTTGTTTATAAGCATACAAACTGTGTTGTTTGTTGTTAATATAGCAAAATTTAGAGTAATTTGTATTTTTCCTAACATGCAAGCCTGAGTTCTTTACATAAGATTTAGCTTGCGAACGCGAGTTGGAATGGCCATTAAGCTTTCAGATAATGTCGTTAACTACCAATGGTGGGGTTAAGCTACGCCCATTCGTGGGTCTGTACTCCACTTTGCCTTTCAACCCAGGTACCAAAATGAGGTGTGACTGAGGTGGGATGTAAATGTAAAGAACTCAGGTTTGTTTGTATGTTGGGAAAAATGCAAATTACTTTAAAAATCTGCTACTTGTTCCTACACAAATACAAACCCTAATTCTTTACTCAGGAGACTTACCCACTGGTGGGGGAGTCTGGGGAAAACTGGTCTGGTATAGCTGAGGAAGTTGATCCTGCACCTCTAGCTTGCTGAACATATGGGATGTTACAACTGCTATGCTTCTAGGTTTGAAGTATTGGGATTATGTCATTATCTCAATAAAGGCTTGGATGATCACAAGTGTTGGAGACAATATAACTTGCTAATAATACCAACAGATTTGTTACAGTGTCAATCCCTCTCTCCCCTTGTCAAGAGATAGGGGAACATGCAACTCACCTGCATAACTCGTCCGTCCAGTATATGATGGCTCACTACCTGACGCTCTGCCCTATGAGAGAGAAAGGTAAAAGAAAGAAGGGAGACCAGTCGCTCACACATTCTCTCTCACTTACCGAACACCTTAGACAAGATGCTACATGTCCCCTTAGGGGAGCCGGACAAACTACACAACTTGTTGGGCAGCCACCAAAGGACCCAAGGAAAATATGTCAAAGGGCTTGTGGGCAACATCCCAAATATAAAATGAGGTAAATGTGGTCTGGCAGGACCACCCTCCTCGTAATACCTGTTGAACCGACAGGTTCTTCCAGAATGCAAGGGACAGGGCAAAGCACTTTACCTCATGAGCTCTTGCCCAGACTGCACTCCCATCTAACTTGTCAGATGAAAAGTTTGCCGACTTGATTGTCTCATGAAGCCTGAAAGAGATCATGTTCTTGAACACCTCTTTTTTGGTCAAGCTGGTACTAACAAAAAGGCATCAACACTTGGGCCCGAGATGCCATCTCAAAGTGATCACCACTCCTACAATGTGACAAAGTTCGACAAGACAATTTCTGTCTTGTGCAAATATGCCCAGGCTGAAATCTGTGAATAAGCGAGGGAACGCTTGCGGAGCAGTTGAAAGTCCAAAACAAGTGCCCTGAACTGGAACATTATACCCCAGGGGGTAAAGTGGAGGTACAGTACTTGCAAGAAGACTGTGTGGAGTCGACCCAGATCTGGAGGCAGTCTTAGAGCCGGTGGATACTGGAACCATAGAAGTCGTCAGTGTTATGGTCGAAGCATTAACTGTAAATCCTGGTACAGCCTTCAAGTGATCAATTAATATAGACACACTCGGCTCCCCCAAGAGGCCTATGGAGGGCCAGTTCTCCCTAAGCCCCTCGGCCTCCACAGCAGCTGCAACAAAAGTTGGGTTAGGTAAGGTACCCTCTGAGTGAAGAGAGACTGCTGGAGAGGAACCGGGCTAGTTATCTTCTCCCCCCTCAACAGCTCTCTAAAGACGTAGCAGTAGGAGTTAGTGAAGGGAAAACCCCTCCCTTGGGAGTGGTAAAAGTGGGTGGAAGTTTGGCCAGAGATAAGAAGGGACCTTCAGTGTACCAGTGATGTATTACACTTTGATGACACCAAAAAAACTTTCTTCTCTCTCCCTCCTCCCAGCAAACCGCACCCCTGTTCAGGAGGCGAGACCAGGCAATCTGAACATGGTCTGTTCTGGTTACATTCATGCCTATGGCATGATACACATAAGGTATGAGGGTCAACCTCGAAAGAAGAAAGGAAGCAGTTTCATGACCTGTCTTGCATTCACAAGCTAAATGCCTATGTAAAGAACAAAGGCTTGTACTTGTGTAGGAAAAAATATTATTTCATGAGAATAAAATCAAAATCTAGTCAATATATTTCATGCAATAATGATGGACATTACTCTATGCATTTCTTTTTTTGTGCTTGATGTAAAAAAATTTTAATGAGATCAACACTTTACAACTCAATGGGCTAGCTAAAATTGTTTCAAAATTATAAACAGAACACTAGAACAAAGTAAATTTGAGTAAAGTAGTTGGAGAGTCACATAGAAAGAGGCCAAAGGAAGTGGAAGTAAAATGATGAGCATAAAAAAATGCACCTGGTGACCGAAGGTTAGTTGCCAGAACTTTAGCACTGTTTACAGTGGGCCATGCCAGGCAAACTGTAAGCTATAATTCCCTACAGGGTTTCTTGCAGCACAACTATATTACAGTATAATACTATGAAGACAACTCACCTGAATACATTAACTCCTCCTGTAATGTGACTCTGGTTTACTTCCAAAGGTGTGAGGTATATGTACTGAGTCTTGGTCTTGGCATTTGTTATCATCATATCCAAGCTTTGTCTCCTGGCCACAATATCCTGGAAAAACAATAGTTTCACAATGGGAATTTTAAAACAAACCCTATTTACTACTGAGTTCCAAACATTTTCTGTATTGACTGAAGTATAAATGCTTTGTATGGATTGAGATTTTTATACATTTTCTTTCATTCAGCTGATTTTTGTTCACACAGTCATAGGAAAAATTATGCAATTTAAACTAATAAAGAAATAATTTAGGCATATACAGTGGAGAAGAACGGAAAAATATCTAGAGAAAAGAAGGAAGAGAATATGAATAGAATATTATTACATTTACTAAGTAGTTGGCATATACAGTGGAGAACAGAAAAATATTTAGAGAAAAGAAGGAAGAGAATATAAATAGAATATTATTTCATTTACTAAGTACTGTAATCTAACAAATCGCAATAGGCAAAGGATTTCGAGTGTAAAAATACTTGAATGTATGCAGCCTGCAACCAAAGTAATTTTCGCAAAAATAAAACAAGGAGGAGTAACACAAAAGTACAACAATGACAAACGTCATATACAATTACTAACAGAGCATGTTACTATTTACAATATAATTCTTTAGCTTTTTTTTTACCTAACTGAATTAAATATACAGTATAGACATATCCTGTAGTAGTTGCAGGTTAAATGGAAGTAACTGTATAATCACACAAGCACTCCATATAAGTAACACAAAATAACAACTAGACTTATAACAATATATGAACAGCTGCCCACAATGTAAATGTGCTGATATTGCAATTGCATTCAATATCCGTTATTTTCATTTTTTGATACCTGTTTTCTATGTACATATGACATAAAGTATTGCATGGTAAGCCAACTGATTCTAATCAAGTGACTATTTATTGAACTAGAGAGTACTACTGTGCATATGCAGTAACAATAATGTACTAAGATTTTTACTGTTTTATGGAAACAAAATTAAAATAATGATATTAAGAAGAATAAAGAAAAAATATCAAATACTTTTTAACCTTAGACCTACTATGCCTAGCTAAGTGAACACACTCATCAACAAAGTTGAAATGCCAGAGGAAGACCGACAAAATTTACCTTTAAAAATATACCATCATATAAACTGGTAGGAAAGCTGAAGAAATGGGATGTTATCAGTTTACCCTTTGCCAACTTAGCTAGCTTTTATTAAAAATTTACAATGTTATGCATGTAAATAAAGAGAATTAGGAATTACATATCTTTGTAGGTTAATTTCTAACTTTTTTGTCTCAATATACAACAGCACGTTTTACAAGAATCCTTTTTACACATAAAACAGACTAAAAACAAAAATTTTCTCATTCTGTGTTCTAAATTATTTCCATTTTTCAAAAGCAAAAGCATCTTTTTGTATCCTGACTGACAGACAGGTTTTGGTGTGCAGATTTGGGTGTATTTGACTAAAATTTGAAGAATTAGCAAATAAAAAAGTTAAGAATTACATACTGTACATTTTTTTTTACATTTTTCTAAGATGGGAAACTGACAGTTTTACAAGATGCTAACCACAATCTTAACTACACATCACAATGCCAGTTAGCAACAACATTAAATATCCTATACATTTACATAGAAATACTTGAATGTATGCAGCCTGCAACCAAAGTAATTAGAAGATAGAAATTAATATTAACATACTTGAATTTCACATAAATCACCAAAAAAAAAAATTTTAAACATGAAACAAGCTAAAAAGAATTAAACAGTGAAGAGCAAGAGAAGAGCAGGAACAACTTTGATATGGAGATACTGGAAAACATTCAAACAAAGAAGCCAAGAAAACTAAACAGATTACCAAACACTGGCTAAAGAGAACTGGCATAAGTAAATACCTAACACATAAGAAAAAACCAAAACAAACAAAGCTAATGTAAACAGAGCTTAAATACAGTATACACAAGCTCTGAAAAAAGGAACAATTCATTGACTGGGACAGTGACTGCATTCTGAAAGAAATAGTTGCTAATCTTTGGGCAGACACAAAAGAACTGAGTAATCTGCCACTGAAAGTCTTATGGAACCCTATGTACCTTCTTACCTACAGGGAGTGAGAGATCATCATCATCATTTTTCTACCTGGAGATTTTAAAAAGCGCACAAAAAGGCAATTTAAAAGTAATAACTTTGTAATGAAACAAAGTATGAGGACAAAGGCCAAAAGACAGCCCATGGAATCAAAGATAAAAGGCACAGACAAAAACCTAGACCACATTGGATTCAGGTGGAAAGTGAACGAAGACAAGAGACTGGAATGAACTCAATTCACTTCTAAACCAATAAAGGGGAAAGCTGACTTGCAGCACATTAATAATGATGCTGATGTTAAGAAATTACCAACAATATGAATACTCCTTTAAGATGGAAATTCTCAGTATCAGTAATCAAATGTCTCAGTATCAGTAATCAAAAGTTGGTTCCAATGCAAACCTAAAATATCTGGATATATCAATTTGAAACATTATAATTATTAAAAAATTACAGTTCACCCTAGGATAGTCCTTAAAACTGTTTTTTTGAAAATATGAAAACTTTTAAAACCTACTAGTCTGCTGATCAATACGTCATTTCTGATAGGACCCTCAAAATTTTTTAATAAAAACAAAAAAATAACAAAGAATTAAAGTGAGTTTGAGTTTACCCTAAGTAAGGGAATTCATATCTAAGACTGCAGGTCACATTAGAGCCAAAGGTCGCAGAAAATAGGATATATGGTCACCATCCTGCATAAGACAACTAAATGTAACACCCAAGTGACCCAACAGCTATGTCAAAGGCAATGACAGAAAATTAAAATCGATTCTGAATGCAGTACGTAGTCTGCTCAATGCTATACAGGTAGGCTAAAGCATATCTATCTAAAGGATTTTGTATTTATATAAGACCACAATTCACATAACCATTAAAATATCTTACCATGAAGACATCAAACTCATCAAGCATTCTGACGGGAGAGTCCATAACCTCCCACAAAGCCAGAATCAGTGCCACAGTAGAAAAAGACCGTTCCCCTCCAGACATCATGGACAGTTTTTCTTGTTGACTCTTCTTTTGTGTTTTTTTGCTGAAAAAGTTTACAGTATGAGAAAAGGCATTACAAACTACAGAAAGTAAAAGTTTATTCATCATAAAAAAAGAACACCAGATATGAATTTTGTTAAAAAAAAAAATGCTAACTATTGCTTCCATACAAACTCTTGAGTATGCATAATAGTACTGTATCTGATATAATCATTAGAAATCTAAAAAATAAACAATAACAAAGATTTAAAAGTATTTCAGGAACTGCTAATATCTAGAATATTAATAAGCTAATTTCAAAACTTGTAATATAATTTGAGCAAACAACAACCAATGCTTTGAATTTACTTTCAAATGAACATTATGGATCATCAGATATTTTACATAACTTGGTAAAGTTTTAAGTATAAGATCAATCAAAGATCTGGATAATAGAAATAAAGCTCTGGGCAATCTAAATGCCTGATCACATATGCCCATGAAGTATGAGATTACTGACAGTTTGTGGTCTTGCCAAGAAGAAAGAGAAGCCACTAAAGCCTTTGGCATGACTGCATACTACCATTTATATGATTATACACAAGAACAATTGACTGCCTTATTATGTAAAGTTATTGATGTAGTAAGGAAAAGCACCAGTAAAAGGGTATGACTCCAACGAAGGAAATTCATGAAGACACGGGCAGTACACGTGGTGGGACACTCTTTCCTACTATGCTGTAAGTGAGCTTCAAATTTCAAGAGGCAAGCAATGCACAAATGCCCCATCCCCCCCACACACTCCATCAGGATGTCCAGAAACTTCAACAACTGACAAACAAGTATAACAGATAGCTGAATCCACAGGCATCTGGTGGATGAGCAAGCTGTCTGCAAGACAGGCTGCAAAAGTTGACACTAGAAAAGCTGACCAACACCAAAACTTTTAGTGTACTTTTGACTTGCTCCCAAACTGATTTAGACAATTTATAGTGATTACCAACCCAAGACTTAACACTGGTTTACCAATTTCAATTGAGAATACTATGCATTAGAAGTACACAAAGTAAATAATGATAAAATGCAGAGGAAAGCTGCTAGTGGACATGATACTGCTCCAGGACAATTTCTGGTGACTGAAACAGCCAACCCTGATTTATTCCTAGAACCACCTGACTTCTACTTCTTAACCACAAAGCCAACCTGTATTGCCACCTTGTTGTGGGCAATTATGATGTCATCCAAGCCATAGAGGTCCAGGATACAGCCTTCTTCTTTAACTAAACAGAAATGCTTGAACATCAGTGGACAAAATGTACTGTAGTTAGAGAAATTACTACTACAAAATAATGCAAGACCTCTTTCTCCCTGTGGTGCTTTCTATGTTATAGGCCATTTTCATATGCACAAGTTTCTCAGTGAATGTGCATGAACCCAAATGTTTCAATGCAAGTGTAAGTGAATCTCATTCTTATCAAAAAGTTTCATTGTAATCTATCATATTTTTCTTGCAAGATAATTTTAGTTTAACAAGACTGTTTTGTTGTTTCTAAAAGTGGCACTTCAACTTATCAGATTTTGTTATTCATCAAATATATCTAATTTTGTAAAAGAAGGAGAGAGAGAGAAAAAAAAAAAGAGCTTTTGACAAAGGAAACACCTATTTTTGGTAGTCGCTGTTGAGTCCTCAAGGAGCTACCCTTCCATGGTCTACCAGAGCTCCATGGTGACCAAACTCGCAGCCGGGTGTTGTGTTGTAGTGATAAACACTAACACATAATGGAGTATAAAATGGACTCAAAGATAAGGGGGCACTTTCCCAAATCTTTACAGGTAGGCTGTATACCCCAGTTCTTCCATTGCCAAACCCTGCTTAGAAGGAGTGATTAATGCACATCAGGTAGGCTGTATACCCCAGTTCTTCCATTGCCAAACCCTGCTTAGAAGAAGTGATTAATGCACATGCGCAGTCCACCATATTGTCAACAACAGACCCAAGCGGAGACCAAGACGCATTACAGTAAACCCCCTGTATTCGCATTCTCACGATTCGTGGACTCACATATTCGCGGATTTCTCTGTGGAATGTATGACTAAATGCACTTTTTAAAATACTCGGGTATAAGCATTTTTTTTAGGGTTTTTCTTGTGTTTAAACTATCAAAATAGATAGTTCTAAGTGTTTTTAGAGGAGTTTTAAATATTCACATGCTGGGGACGATCCCCGCGAATACAAGGGGTTTACTGTACTTTCTGTTGGTCAATGCAGGATGATCCCTTGCCCAAATCCCATGCCTTTTCATAAGGGACATGGGAGGGTTTGAGGACTCAAAAGCAACTGCCAAAAATAGGTTTTTCCTACATCAAAACTTGTTTTTTGATATCGTAGTTGCTTGTTTCACCCTCGAGCTTTACAAAGAAATTGACAAGTGACAAAAAGGCTTAAGCTCTCAATTTTTAATCCCAACACCCCAAAGAAAAAATTTCATGCCCATTCTTATTCCAAATACTCACTCAGGTTTTGGTACCAAAGAACAAGAAACTATACACAAACTTATGTTCTAGGATGTAGTTCTACAGTGGATTGCTTAAGCATGCTGGGTTTGGTTGCATTACTGTTGCCCTTCTCCCAGCGATAGTTAGCACTCTCACCATCAATAAGATCCGTGGTTTTCTTCTGTAGTGCCTAGGGGTTAGGACTAACCATGCCACCAACTGGTACACAGTGCGGTCAAATTTGTTCAAGCACGTGGCAACAATGTTTTTTTAAAAATACTCTCTGATGACCACCCTGTATAATCAGAGACTTCTTCAAAAGAGACATTTCTGATGAAGGCCAACGAAGTCCTTACTTTCATAATACCGTGACACAGGAAAGGAGTGTGGATTTGCCTTTTTAATGAGAGACACTACAATCATTCTCAGCCCTTGTAGGGAGGGTGGTTTGTTTGTGCAAGGATGTAGGAGAATCGGACCCTCTGGGCATAATGTCTTGTCTGCTAAATAGATTTTTCTTATCAAAATGGATCCTTCTAAAAGGATTCTTATTCTTGGCTAGGAATGATGGACCAGCGACAGCAATAATTGACGGTCAGCTGTTTGTGCAATGTATCGTCCCCATCTAATAGAGCCCAGTTCACTAATACGAGCTCCTTTTGCAGCATATGAGTTGTGGTTGTATTGGGTCCACTGAATTGAGTGGTTGATGGAAGTCTAAGCACTTTGTTCAAGGACCAAGTAATTGGAAGCCTTTCTGGAACGGGTCTTTGTAGTGCAAAAGACCGGAGAGGGGACGTGACAATTTCTATATTAGAGTCAATCCCGAATCCATAAAGCAAGGGTTCCATTAATGCTGCCTTGTATGCCGTGACCGTTGTAACAGCAAGGCATTTTCTTCAAAAAGGTATATAAGAAATTCTAAGTGTTTCCCCAGAAATTTTAATGGGACTCTCAGTTTGGATATAATCTAACCATATCTTTCATATGGACTGGTACTGTCAGACAGGCGATGTCTGTAGTTTTTGCACTAGGTACCTAGCAATATTGGGTGAGTAATTTTCACGGTAGACAAAATTTTAAAAATTAACTTGTGAAGGTCTCGGCTCAGAAAGGAGGATGCACAGATGACTTTCCCTCTTACTGTCTAGGATAGAACAGCAGACAGTAGTGGAATTCATCTCTTCGCCCATTGTTAGAGTAATAGGAACCAATGCCTATTTGGACAGTTTGGGGCTATTAAGTAAGCTGTTCCTTTGAAGGTTAGAAGCTTGTTCAAAACCTTTGAAATCTGACAATGATGGAAAAAGGTATACAATACAGTCCTCCATTTGTTTCAATCTTGTAGGAAGGCAACCCTTGCTGTTGCCTGACTGTCCAAGTTCAGGGACAAATACACTAGGAGTTTGTGATTCAAGTATGTGGCAAACAGATCCACTTCTGCTTGTGGAAGCATGTTGGCTATTGTTTAAAATGAGTGGTTGTCCAACATCCACTCTGTTGAGGCTGTCATTTTCCTTGATAGACAGCCTGCTATTACGTTGAGAGACCCTGTGAGGTGAACTGCAGACAAGTACCGCTTCCTTGCTTGTGCCATCCAAAGGATGGCTAGCATTATCATATTGAGAGGAGGAGAACATGATCCTGACCTCCTGATGCAGGACACTGCAGTCATGTTGTCTAGAACCACTTCTGGAGGTTTGAGTGTTTTGAGAGACAAAATGACAGCCATCAGCTCCAGGAAATTAATATGACAATTCCTCAGAGTAGCTGACCACGTCCCTGCCACCTGACAATCCTCCCAACCTGGCAACAAGACATCTGTGTGTATTGTCACACATACAGACGGAAGGGTCAGGGTGAAATGTTTTGACAGAGATTCCTTCCAGGTCCCAGGCCGAAGTATCTCCCCAACTTTTTTTAATATTTTGATGAGGCCGGTCTCATCTTTTTTCCTGCATGCCAAAACCAGAATTTGTTCACATTTTTTAGCTTCAATCTGAGTACTGGATCTATTACTGATGTGAACTGCAGCAGGCCCATCATACGTTCTAATTGCTGTCTGGAAATTCTGGGCTGTGCAAGGAATGTTTTGAGGTCTTTCCTTACTCTGTTTTGAGTATTGATGGGGAGAGACAACAGGTCGTGAAGAGCATCCCAACACAGTCCCAGCCACTGAAAGCGTCTGCTGGGCATGAGGGATTTTTTTCTCATTTATTATAAAACCTTTTGACTGTAGTCTGTTGAACACTGCTCTTAGGTTTTTCAAGCACTCTTCAAGATTAACTAATCATCTAGATAGGATATTAGTTGTATTCTTTCTTGTGTGTTCTCGAACATCTACCGTTAATAATTTTGTAAAGATTTTTGGGGGAATGTTTAGCCCAAAGAGCATGACTTTGAACCTGTATGTATCTTTCCCTATCCGGAACCCTAGGAAGGAGCAGAAGGGAACGGTGATAGGGACATGCCAGCATGCATCTTTCAGATCTATAGAATCTGTCCAAGTCCCTCTTGGAATGACTGAATGTACTTGGGCAACAGTAGTCATCTGAAACTTTTGGCAAACAATGTGCTTGTTCAATGTTGATAGATTGAGGATCACTCTTCATTCGGAGGAATCCGTGTCGGGGACACTGAAGAGGCGTGCTTGGCAGCACATACACGCATGGTTCTCTATGGCTCCCTTTAACGGGGCCTTCTGCACGTAATCTTCCAGAGAGGGGTCTGGTTTTTTGGAAGAACCCCTTCAAAGGAAGGGGGGCGCCAGGATGAGAGGATTTCCACCCCAGCCCATTGAAAATAATGCTGTGTCCCCAAAGGGAAGACTTCTATTGCCTGTGGTGTTATCGAAGCTGACCCCTAACCATACAGTTCCTACTGGTATCTGCCTCTTCCTCTGCCTTTGCCCTTGAGAGGTATTCCAGGTGTTGCTTTTCCTCTTCCCTTATAGGAAGGTTTTTGGACCTTGTAAAAAGGATGTCCTTGCTGTTGTCCCTTCCAACCACCTGCCTGTTTTTGAGGAAAACTTTTGGGGGTGACTGAAGGCTTCTATGATTTTTTATCAAAGCAAGCGTTTTTTGGGTTGGGCAAAAGGAAATTTCTGGTTTTTGTTTCCCAAATTCCCACCTCCCCAAAAGAGCATACACTGTACAATTTGGCAGGCTTAACTTGCTGAGTTGAACAACAACAGACTCCTAAAACAGGTCCTTACAAAAGGGGTTAGAATGTAGTAATGCAGTCACATTGGGGAGTGACTTGTTGGAGTCCTCCAATGTTTCCATTTGTGCTTTTAAGCACCATTCTAGAAAGTCACAGAGCACTTCCCATAGGGTTCTCATACGACTTTTGGCCACAACAGCAAAAATGATCCTGGAATCTTCTGGAATCCTTTAGGTGGCAACTTCCAGCAAGGTGGTAGAGGTTATAACTAAGGAGGTGGAGCCTTGCATGAAATTCTGACGAGGCTGTCCCCTCTGAGATTTTTCTCACAGGGGTCCCAAACTGCTGAGTAGCTATAACTAAAGGGAGGTTTTACCTTTCAAAAGGGAGATGAAGCATTGCCCATTTCTTGGTGGAATTTTTCGAAACTGGGATAAGCATAGCAAATAGCTTTAATTCTGCCAGTGACTCAAGGTTCTGAAAATTTGCCTTCACATGGTTAATTATTTTGAAAGTGAAGGGACAAAAGGCTGGGGCTACTTGGTGAGCAATTTGGGTTTTATTCAGAATGGAAGTAAAGATCCATTTTCCACTGACCTGGCAAAGGATGCCTTCTAGATGCAGGTCAGAGAACCATTTCTTTTAGTGGTTTCTCCATGTCTGGCAAAGGTAATACCAGGTGCCATTCTGTATTAGGGAATGCTGCCTCGTCACTAAACTCTACATGACAACTCTGATCATAGTTTTTCTCTCATTAATTAGATACTTACCATTGGGAGAGAAAATGCACATTGAGGCATCTTGCCAAGGATTATCAGTATCATCAGGGGTGAGTACTGGAGCCCTATTATGTTCTGATCTGAAGTTTTGTAGCCTGAACTGGCCATTTTGTTGGTTCCAGTTGGAATTCTAACATCAGACCTTGTTTGGGCAGAATTTATATCCACTCTCACTTTTTGGTTACAGGATGCAGTACTTTTGCACTTTCGGGTGTGCATGACTGACATTTCCAGTTCAGAATCATGTGTTATGTCCATTATATATTGACATTCTGTGGCAAGGACAACTTTCATGTTACCCATAATTTCCTTACGGAACTGGTCAAATGCCGCAAACTGTGTATCCCTTTTGGGGGAGCTTGTGTAATCTGACTGAGAATCAATGACTGAACTGTAATTGCCTGTTACCCAGGGGGCAGAAGTCCTGGGTGAGTTACTGTACCCATCCAAAAACGTAGTCATTTCAATTGGGTTAGGTGGATCCTAGTATCCCTTTTGAGGGAAAGATCCTGTTCAGCCTCTGATAGCTGCATGGGGGATACAATTCCTTCTGGATTCAACAAGGTCATTTCAGTGGCAATGTCCACTTCATATTCCTTTGTAAGAATGTCACCCCCATGTGAAGATTCCTCTACCTCCACGGGGTTAACTGGGAGGTACTGGGGACTGATGTTACTGGGTTTTGGCCCAAACATAAATCGTTCTGAGAAAGGGTTAAATATCTGCTGCCGGAGTTCTGCCGGAAAGATATAATCTCCCTCTTCCTCACCCCTACTGAACCCTAGGTCCATCGAGACAGTTTAAAATGAGCTGTTTCATCCTTAAAACTTGCTGCCAGGAGCATACTACAAATTTTGCACATATCTGGTGACCAAGCAAATTTTCCTTGTTTTTTACAAGGACTATGCTCATGGCAGGTGGTATGGACCATACCCACTGGCAAAAGTGAACTATGCAATTTGCTACGAAGCACTTAAGCTGAGAGTCCTCCATAATGGTGGCCCCCTAGTGATATAAAACAAGTTGTTATTAAAAGCTAGTTATTATTAATTGTTTTTAACGAGGGGCAATTCTGTAGTTCCTCATATAGTTAGTATATTCCATCTTACAGGTTAACTTTATTACAAGTGTGTAGTTGTGATGCATTTTATTAAACATCTATGTTAATTTAAACCCTCTAAGGCTTAAGTTAGGTTTGACATCAGTATATGGCTGTATTACTTATACACTGTTAGTCCTGTTTGCAATGGCCATGTGAAATTCAATTCTAAATGTCATGCCATTCAGACTAAATGCTATAAACTAATTTAACTAACTCGAGTTACTGTTTTATATGGCCGAGCTTAATGCTTCTAACCTAATCTACATTAGGTTAGAATACAGGACTTCTTAGAGGGTTCTTGCTTAACCTATTCTAGACCACTGCTTATTCTAGGTTTAATATAAAGCTCTTAAGGATATAAACTATACAGGAAAGAACCTCCTTATAATCTAGTTTGCTGTTTTATCTGGCCGAGATTACCCTTTTATCTGATATTCGGCCGCTGCTTTACTTAAATTGAACTACTGTTTTAGGCTAATAGTAGGATATATATCCTTAAAAAAAAGGGGGGGTTCCTACTTAATCTGGTTAGGCTGCTGCTTGGTCTAGGTTTATTTCACCTTTAAGGGTATAAGCTACAAAAGACCCTACTAGTATGTAGCCTTACAAATAGACTTCCAAGTCATAAAAACTAGGTGATTTTATTAAGCCTAGGATACTGTTTATGTATAATCCTAAGCTTATTTGTTCTAAACTACCACTAAGACCAAAAAACGGGACTTTTCCTAAATTGTTCTTTCTTAGCCTAGTATAGGTTATTGCCTAATCCAGATTATTTTAAATCACTCTTAAATGTGGAGGTTATACACAACTGAAACTTACTAATATGTAACCTTATAGTTAGGCTACTATTTTTGTCTAACCCCGGTTGTTGTTCATATCCAATCCTAGGCTATTTGGTCTACTATATAAGACAATTACTAATGTGTAACCTTACAGCTAGGCTATCACTTACTCTAATCTAGGCTACTGCCTCATCCAGATTATTTAATTCACATAACTAAGGGTATGGGTTACATAAAACACAATTACCTTAGTATGTAGCCTTAAAGCTAGGCTACCATCCAAAACTGATTGCTATTTCATCTAGTCCTAGGTTACTTGGTCTATGCTAACGATAGTCCAATGATGGGATGTTTCGTAAAAAGTTATCACTTAACCCTTTCATATCTGTATAGTTATCACATCACTGAGGGTACATGAGCCCCGATGTGTCTGGGAGCGCTCGACAGTGCGAAAAAATAATTATTTCGAAAATTCAGCAAAAATAAAAATTTTATGCCAACAACGTTCATTTTGCTGTCCTTTTTTTCTAAATGTTTATATTTTATGGTGGAATAGTCAGAATAAGAGTCCCAGCCCTCTAAATACGAAAAAATGTGAGTTATTTAACGAAAAAAAAATAAAATTTGTTACTTATTTTTATATTTTCGTTCGTAACCCAAAAACTATGAAAGTCAGACGAATGAATTATTTTTTATGAGAAAGCCAATAAAATTCCATAAATATTGACATATAAAACAATGGAAAACGAATAAGTCCAGTTGGTGAAAAAATTGATAGAAAAGATGGTGAGAAACAGAGCGCTCTGCCCGGCCTATGGTGAGAATTATCGCTAGAAAAAATTTTTTTAAGAGCCCTATCTCGGTTATTTTTCATAGAAATTACTTTGTAAATATACGAAAAAGTAGAGGAAAAGTTGAAGAATAAAGGGAAAGTCAAGAAAATGGCTTTGGTAACGGCAACAGTTTCATTTTGACGTTATAAATTGATCGAACGAAAAAAAGTTACCATTGTCAACATTATTGTTCGTAGCTCAAAAACTATAACAGTTAGGCGAATGAATTATTTTTTATGAGAAAGCCAAAAAAATTCCTTAAATATTGACATGTAAAACAATGGAAAACGAATAAGTCCAGTTGGTGAAAAAATTGATAGAAAAGAGGGTGAGAAACAGAGCGCACTGCCCGGCCTATGGTGAGAATTATCGCTAGAAAAAATTTTTTTTTGAAGAGCCCTATCTCGGTTATTTTTCATAGAAATTACTTTGTAAATATACGAAAAAGTAGAGGAAAAGTTGAAGAATAAAGGGAAAGTTAAGAAAAATGGCTTTGGTAACGGCAACAGTTTCATTTTCACGTTATAAATTGATCGAAACGAAGAAAAAAAGTTACCGTTGTCAACATTATTGTTCGTAGCTCAAAACTATAACAGTTAGGCGAATGAATTATTTTTTATGAGAAAGCCAAGAAAATTCTCTAAATATCGACATATAAAACAATGAAAAACGAATAAGTCCAGTTGGTGAAAAATTGACAGAAAAGTGGGTAAGAAACAGAGCGCTGCCAGGCATACGGTGAGAATTATCGCTAGACATTTTTTTGAAGAGCCCTACCTCGGATTTTTCATAGAAATTACTTTGTAAATATACAAAAATGTAGAGGAAAGGTTGAGGAATAAAGTGAGAGTCAAGAAAAATGGCTTTGGTAACAGCAACAGTTTCATTTTGACGTTATAAGCTGTTCGAAACGAAAAAAAATGTTACCGTTGTCAACATTATCGTTCGTAGCTCAAAAGCTATAACAGTTAGGTGAATGAATTATTTTTTATGAGAAAGCCAACAAAATTCTCTAAATATCGATATATATGATAATGAAAAATGAGATTCAGAGCCCTGCCTAAAATCCAGACGTCTCTTATGTGATGCACTAACGAATTTCCGCTAGTTTTACCGTAAAAACTTTGCGAAAAGCATGTTGGAAACTGTTCTCGATTGACGCCGCTGTATGTAAACAGCCACACGTGTTTACCCAACCTCACGCATGGTCTCTGACAGAAGTGTGGCCTGCCAGGCCTGCGTGGGTGCGATCAGCTGATGTCATTGTGAGAATTTTACTACGCCATGGATTTGTGCATGCACAGTAGAGGAACTAAAAAATTTATAGAAAATAGAGGATACCAAACAGAGTGTTTCCAATAATGTAATCCTACATTTTATAAAAAAAATGTAAGATACGAGAGAGAAACGTGGTTAGGATCAGCTGATTTCATTGTGAGAAATTTACTATGCCAGGGAATTGCGCATGCGCAGTATAGGGACTGCTTGCCTGGCGTATCGATGCCTGAGTTACACGGTCCAAGGTATGCTTTAGCCTATGGAAACCACCAACTGTCCGAAAATAAAAAAATTTACCCCTACCACACATACGAAAAATGTCGGTAAATTTTACGTAAAATTACGTCAGTCAGAAAAGAAGGGGGGTAGGGGGTTGTTGCGTAATATTACGTCAATTGGACAGGAATGGGTTAATACAAGGTACTGCCTAGTCCTGGATTATTTTGATCATGCTTAAGTGTACAGGCTTATATAATAGGCAAGAATTTGACTAATATGTAGCCTAACAGCTAGGCTACCAATTTATTTTGCCCAGATACTGTTATCTGATCCTAGGGTCCTTGGTCTAAGCTAGCCCACTTAAGGATATGTAATCCTAGCTTAGGTTATAGGCTACAGACAACATCGACTATTAATCTAGTCTAAATTATTCTTAATGCCTAGATTATTGTAGGCATCATATAATCTCAAAGGACTTTCTATATTAATGATAAGTTGTGGAACATTTCTTTTAGTTAAAACATTTAGTTAGAATTAAAAATTTTTTAAAACAATTTGCGCTTTACGAAACTTGCAATCAACGATGAGTAAGTGCCGACCAATGTGTTAGGGAGAAACACCGTTTTCCGGCTTTCACACACAAATTATCAATTCCAAAAGTTAAAACTAAAACTTTAACTGGAACTTAATATTAAGCACTTACTTGCTATTTTAGATGTTTCCAAGATCCTCGCTAATGATATCGGCAAAAAAAAAAAAAAAAAAAAAAAAAAAAAAAAAAAAAAAAATAAATTTTTTTTTTTTTTTTTTTTTTTGGAGCGCTGGTGATAATAAACCTTACTGCGTTGACCAACAAAAAGTAATGGTTCTTAGTCTCTGTGTGGGTCTGTTGTTGATAATATGGCGGACTGTGAATGCGCATGAATTACTTCTTCTAAGCAGGTTTTGGTGATGGAAGAACCTGGGTATACAGCCTCACTGTAATGATTTGGGAAACTGCCCCCTTATCTTTGAGTCCATTGCATACTCCAACGTGTGTTAGTGTTTATCACTACGACACAATGCCTAGCCGTGAGACCAGCCAAAAGAGAATTCTTTGACATTAGTTTGGTCACCATGGAGCTCTGGTAGACCATGGAAGGGTTACTCCTTGAGGACGAAACAGCGGCTATGCTATCAAAAATAAAACTTATTTTGTACTTAACAGAATTATCTGTTACATTTATTAGATTTATTGGACACTGAAATTAACACGACTGATGGCTTGTATTTTCTCGTAAGCATGACTGATATAATGGATTGTGAAATTAATATACCTACGATCTCCAGTCTAAAGCTATGAGCTTTCCTTTCCCAAGTTGGTCATTCTGTATCTGTCCTCTGCCTTGTAAAATCCCTCTGCTTTAAATGTAAATGATACTTTGTCTTTTTTCTTTTGCAAGTAGAGTTAGTACAGTTATTTTTTCTTCTGTGTTAAGAACTCTCACAACAGTATACAGTACTACTTCCATAGTGTAAAGTATTTGCAGTACATTGTTATATTCATGCTTTAAAAGCAACTTCGAAAAAGTAAAAGTGACAATCTTTGTTCATCAATCTTTGTTCATCTCCTCAGCATATGCTTGAAAATTCTGGGATGTTTAGTTAAAGAGTGTAACTGCATGCATGTCATCTTGCAACTCATTGCTAATCAAATGCATACACTCTATTATACATTTGATTAACAAACCCATTACTTTTAATTCAAGTTCCCTACTCACAGCCCTGCTACTTCTTGAAAAGAACAGATCAGTCGAAACAAAGTATAACTCTTTAGGCTACTTTACTCCTAAGGATTCATCATAGATGCACAGTACCACTTTTATTTTATGAGGAACTGAAGCATCTGGGATGAATTCATGACTATGAAATGTGCTAGTAATAATTAATTCATCTATCTGAAAAATTACTTCTTTTACTTTTTTTCACAATAATTACATGTTTTGTGAAAACTGTAGTATTGTATGAAGGGAGCAAAACAAGTCTCTAGAGAGAGAGAGAGAGAGAGAGAGAGAGAGAGAGAGAGAGAGAGAGAGAGAGAGAGAGAGAGAGAGAGAGAGAGAGAGATGATAATTTAAGTTATAATTAACTTAAAAAACAAGCTGCAAAAATCTTTAATGACGATGCCAACACAGATAACTGGATGTCTTCAGTACCCAAAAATATAATCCATCAAATTAAAAATACGAAAAATTAAATAAATCCCATTCACAAAATTGTTCAAAGATTACTGTACTAAGAAAACAATCAACCACATTACAGGCACTACGGAATAACTGATCAGACTACCACCAATGCACTCAGTCTTACATAAACTGTAGTTCCTCAAATGGTCGTCAATTACATCCAGCAATTTTCTCCAAAGTACAACATAAGCAACTGTACAGCTAAACATATAACCTCATGAAGTAACGGCTTACCTTGTAGACTTTTGACTGCTGACACCACAACATACAATTGCAATACTGTAGAGTTCATATTTCACTCTGAGGAGAGATCATTTGATGTTTACTGCAAGTTTATTGCTTACTTAGGAACTAACAATGACGCAGTTGCTGTACAATATACTTACTTTTTTGTACTACTGTCAAGTTCATCGAAATTTCCATCCTTCATTAACTCAACTGTAAGAGTTTCATTTTCAAAACTGAACACCAATCTTCCCTGGAAAAAATAAAAATGGAAATTAAAGATATCTCTATTTTAAACCTACCAACATTATTTTTTGAAAGTGCTATCACAATTGAGGCGTGTAGCAGAGCAAGGGCGTAAGTGTTACCACAGCCAAAATAGAGTTAGCACTACATTTTTTCCCCAGGCTTTCCTCTATGCATAAGTACTTCATATGTGACCTTAGGCACGAAACATTATGGTCTATTATGCCATTGAACGTAAGTACTTTTCCACCCTTATGAGGTGTAAAAACGTGGGCCAACAGACTCCCTTACGCATGGGCGCCTCTCCACTGTCCCTTTAAACCTAAGGTGGTGCGCACAGGGGGTATGGGGTGAGTGAGCATTGCCATCTCTCTCCACCCATCACCAGCTCGGTCTCAGTGGCCAATGAAAATGCACACAGACTGGGCTCGCATTTCTATTGGCTTGACACAGCTCTTATCTTGTATGGCGGGACACAATGATGCTGTCCCATCCTTTCTCTCTAAGCCCGCGAACAAGCTGTTGTTTCACTCGTGGATGCTCTGTTATTTTCTTACTTTTCATGAGTATTTTCACAGTAATTCAATAGTGTACTAACTATGGCTGATAGTGTTGATAATACTGATCACCAAGAGATCGTTATTAGTGAAGGTGAAGCTGTTAATAGCGATACAAGTGAAGTTATTGATGAGCCTGGTATTTCACGTGGTCGTAAGAGGAAGGCCCAGCCTGAAGCTTGGAAATTGAATATTGCTAAATTCTTCGTAATGAAGGTAAGGCTTATACTAGCTGAAAGACTTTTAAAGAAGTAGAAGCACATAAAATAAAACCTGCTTGTGCTGATGGGTGTTTGAAAAAATTACTAAGCCTGTGATAGAGGCATTGTTTAAAGAATATTGGGGCATGGGAGACTACAATGCCCAGACGTCATATTTGCAGAAATTAATGGTTTCGGTGCTGATAAAACGTCGCAGGATACCCACAGAGGAAAGTTCGCATAGACACAAACTTGTATAGTTTGATGTATGGAAATATTACAATGTGTGTGCAAAAAAGCTTTTATGGTTATTTTTGGAATAGGGGATAAGAGGGTGCAAGTTGTTTTAAAGAAACTGACAATGGGGAAAACAACAGTGGCTGACAAGCAAGAA
Organism: Macrobrachium rosenbergii; assembly: GCF_040412425.1. Classification (NCBI taxonomy): domain Eukaryota; kingdom Metazoa; phylum Arthropoda; class Malacostraca; order Decapoda; family Palaemonidae; genus Macrobrachium; species Macrobrachium rosenbergii. The sequence continues at coordinate 66,109,188 of NC_089788.1, read as the reverse complement.
ACAAATGCGAGGGTATCAAAATTTTCTGGGGAAAAATCAGACCTTGTGCATGAACACATTAGGAGGCTGTCAACCATGACCTCTCATTATTCTCGTACAAAATCTCATACCAGCGTGTACGTGGAATCAAATCTTAGTGTTGTGAAGCTGTATGATATATACGTGAAGTTTATTAAAGATGAACATCCAAATGTAGATACTGATTCTTTTAATTATTATTGTAACGTGTTTAGGACCAAATTTAATATTAGTTTCATGCCTCCCATTGTTGATACATATAACACCTGTGATTTGTTGACAGCAAATATTGAAAAATATAAACAAATGGGTTGTGAACAGGCTTGGATGAAATGCAACATGAGTTGGATGCACATAAAGTGCTTGCAACACAAGCTAGAGCTCCACTTCATGCTTTAATAGTTCAGACAGTGATGATTTTATGGTGTTGTTTCGATCTACAACAAACACTGCCGACACCAAAGTTGAGTACTAGTGTTGCTTTTATAAAAGAAAACTGTGGACATACAACTTTGTGTTTTTAATGTGAAAACACAGAAATCAACCATGTACATGTGGGATGAGATTATGGCACAGCGAAGGTCACGTGAGATTAATGAGTTGTGTTAACCAATACATCGAGGCTAATCATGCTGACAATCAGACAAAGCTTAGTTCTTTTTTCTGGTAACTGTGCTGGACAAAATAAGAATATCAGCATGATCCTCGGATGTCTAAGGGTAATGCGCAGTAAGAGGTTTGCCAGAATTGAACATTACTTCTTGGTCTCAGTACTCTTATATGCCTTGTGATTGTCATTTTGGCAATATAGAAGTGAGGTTAAGGAAGGAATTCATGATAGGCAGCAAATATGAGTACACAGAATTCACCAGGAATGCTGTCAAGAAAGGATTTCCAGTTGTCAAAATGACCTAAAATGATTTCCTCAACTTTGAGCTTCTACAGTCATACATCACAAAGTGCACATCTAAAACTACCAACTTGCAGGATGCCAGCATCACTGTGTATGACTTCAGGTATGGGGAGGGGTATGCCATCAAGAATAACTACGACAGGGCAGACACTTCTGACAACCATCAAGTCTGGCTCATGAGAGACAGAGGGAAGTACTCATGCAAGGCCTTTAACTTGTCTAAGGTAACTCTGCCTCCTGGTTATACCTCCCCATACCTCTGTCAAAAGAGAAGCTACAAGATACCAAAGTGAGTTAATGCTTGTTTATGTATCAATTAATGGTTTTAAAATAGGAATACAATCCACTTTTTTATTGCTATTTACTTATACTGTATTTTATTTTTTTCTAGGATCTAGCACTTTATGTTGCCCCAATTGAGAGTGCCCAATACTTCAGGGACAATATAGACACTCAAGAAGGAGGAAGACTTCAAGATACCCCTGAAGATGAAGTCCCAATCACAGATGACGACGCTCATGCCCTGAACACAAATTTCATGTTAATATTGCAATATTTTCAGCCCATTATTCTGGTATGCTAATGTTTTTCTTATTTTCAATTCATGTAGTTAAATAAGAATTTTATTTTTTTTATTCAAAATAAGAAATTACAATCAATGTTTTTAATTGCTGTTTACCTTTTTAGTTTTCTGAAAACGAAACTATTGTGCCGGCTTTGTCTGTCTGTCCGCACTTTTTCTGTCCGCCCTCAGATCTTAAAAACTACTGAGGCTAGAGGGCTGCAAATTGGTATGCTGATCATCCAACCTCCAATCATCACACATACCAAATTGCAGCCCTCTAGCCTCCTCAGTAATTTCTATTTTACTTAAGGTTACAGTTAGCCATAATCATGCTTCTGGCAACGTTGCAGGACAGGCCACCACCGGGCCGTGGTTCAAGTTCAATGGGCTGCGGTTCATACAGCATTATACCGAAACCACCAAAGGATAGATGTATTTTTGGTGGCCCTGATTATACGGTGTACAGAAAACTTGACTGCGCCGAAGAAACCTTGGCGCATTTTTTACTTGTTTTTGTATTGAGCTTGCTTATTTTTTTGGTGCATACCATGACTTTTTTTCTTATGTGTTGTAATGTCAATAATTAAGAGATGGCCAAAGAAAGTAAATTAAACTGCAAATATCATTATAATCAACCAAAACAACAAGTCAGCACACTCTACTTTACCTTACATTTTCTGGTATAGCTTAAGTATAACATATAACAATGCCATAATTTTTTTATATATTGTAGAGGGATAAATTTCCTTTGAAATGGTGAAAACTAGATTAAAATTGTATGGTTGGTTTAAAAAATATTGATGTTTGAAAACTTTAAATGTTTTTCTCAGTTATAAAAAACGGCACTTGTGCCCCTGCTCCGCTGGGGTCCTCAATTATTAAATTTATATGTAATAAATTTCCTTAGCATCTCCTCATCAGAAAGCAGAATGCTGGTTTACACAAATCAGTCTTAAACATGGTGTACGTTTATGTTTTTCACATTCTATTAAAGGATATTGCTATATGATTACTTTTGTAAAACAATCATGCACAATGCAGAGAGAGAGAGAGAGAGAGAGAGAGAGAGAGAGAGAGAGAGAGAGAGAGAGAGAGAGAGAGAGAGAGAGAGAGAGAGAGATCACAGTTTCCTACTAAACCATCTTGGGTGTTTGATCTGATTTGGTATTATTGCACTTTCTTGTTTAAAGTCTTCAACTAACATACGAATTAGTTTTTAGAAGAAAATACTTTTACACTTTTCCCTTGATTTTAGGAATTTTTTCGTCGCACTATGCAACCTGCTAAAGTCTAGCTTTGCAGAGTCTTTTTCCTCTTCTGAAATCTATGAAATCTATTTAAAACATATGCCAGTGTTTGTGAAATTAAGAACATACACTACTTGTAAGTCTTAATCATAACTGGACAAGTAAAAATCATTAGACTTCATACAGAAGTGTTCTGTCAAATATATTCTTGCATTTAGAAGCCATGAAATGTTACTCATTCATGCAACTGTGAGGTACTTTGGCCCTTAATGCTTATTAATAAAGGAAAAATAAAGTTATCAAGAATAAATATGAAAAATAGTTACAGAGAATATATAGAGAGTAAATATTAGCAGTTACCTTAAGATTACGATTGCTCAAGATTTCTTTGAAACATGTCTTCACAATAATGGAGACTACCTTCCGGACATTTTTTCCCATAAGCCATCGTTCCCCTAAACTCTTCCTCAGTTTCTGAAAAAAATATAAATATCAAAAAGCACTCTACAATACTTAGGTTTACACAAAATTAATTCCAGCTGATTGACTGATAATTATATCCATTCTAGACTACAGTGCTTTAAAACCTCATACAGTGTATCATCACTCTCAAAGACACTATTCATTTTATTTTGAAGTAAACCCATCTTACAATCATTAAGTTTTTGCTTTCTTGATGCTCTGCCTTTATCCTTGTATATTTCTCTGTCATTTCCTTTAACTTCTCAGCTATTCTAACAGGATCTCCAAGACTTGTTTGCTCTCTATTCAGTTTTTCTTCTAAGGTTTTGTATTCTCTATCTATATCTATTGGTGACCTGGAAAACATAAAGATATAAATTTTTAAAGATTTTTACATGACTACTACTAACAATATCCATAAAAAATTTACAAGCTGCATTCAATGTATGTAGCAAGGATGGTTCTATACAAATAAAAATTAATTTTAAATTACTATCTGCTCCAGTCAAGAACTACATACAGCATTTAAATAATGACTTGTACACTCATGTTACTTAAGTTAATATCTTTAATTAACTTGAATAAATATAACTACCTTACTGCTTGCATTTTTGCTGAATTGTTCCTTTTATATATCCCTATATAATTTGCAAGGATGTGGTTGCATGCAGATAATGTTGAGTTGTGGACAGTGCATGTGCAGATAATCAGTAGACTGGTATCTATATTTAGAAGGAACAAAACAGTGAAAATGAAAGAGGGAGGCTAACTGCTCAATCAAACAAGAACATAACATCATCTATACGGTAATCCATCAATTATCCGTATTAATAGAGCCAACGGTCCGTCGAATAATGGCGAGTACAAAAATCTAAGGTTGTTCAAGGGCAACTCTGAACCTTTCCTCACCGAACCTTGTAAACACTTTACCACATAACTGTAAACACTCATTATGCTTATAAACAACAACCATCACACTTTAAACTGAAAACTTTATGCAAAAGGCAATTAGTTACCATTTTTCCCCATATTTGTGACAAAACACTGCATAACTACACTCTGAAAAAATGCAACCTCTTCTTTTTCTCTCTCTAGTAAATGACACAGTTCAGTAGGGATGTAGCCCAACTGTTTTTACCCAAAGCCCACCGTGGTTTTATGACCATTACTGTACTTATATACAGCAACTTCCTTATCAGTTGTTACCATATTGTACAGTGTTACCATACGAGATAACGACGTGTAGGCTACGTGTGAACTACAGACCTAGGCTAGCTCAGGTGTTACACTCACAGTATCCATTTGTAAAACTCAAATAGGCTATCACAGCTGTATTCAAGACAAAGGTAATGGTAAAGAAACTATTAATTCACTTACAAAATCCATTTATACTGTATTATTATATTGATATCATCATAATATGTATAAAAAAAACTATCAACCTGCCATTTGTAATGTTTACTTTCTCAGAATCACCTGATTGAGCCTAGTACCAAAAGAATTGGGAAAATAATTTTTCAGTAAAATCAAACTAGAGGGTGGAAGGGACCCTTTAGCCTTGGTAGGCAACCCTTCTAAGAGAAGGTTACTACGAATACAAACCTTATTCTCCCACCCTGGACTGTGCCACAGCCATTGTACCATGGCCATACATGGTTTTGGATTTGAGTTCCCTTGTTTGAGGGTATAGTCAGGCATTTTTCTCTTTCCTGTTTTTTTTTTTTAAAGTGCGAAGGACAGGCTGATGAGAAAGCAAAACTTGCTTGTTAGATTATCAGGAAAGTACCTTTTTTACTTAATCTTTTCCTTCTCAGCTTTTTCTATTCATAAATCCATCCTGACTGCCCTCCCCCCGTTGTTGTAGCAAACCTGGCAGGTTTCTTTTTTGTCCTACAAGGTGCCACGGCTCCAACTTGTCAACCAGTTGCTTCCAGCGCCTTTTTAATGACATATGGTCCACTTTATTCATCCCTTTAATGAAATCATAGTAAATAGCATAAATACTGTAATTATTAATTTTACTGCTTGTTGTTCTGTTGAATTTTACTATTGTTGTTGTTATGAATTTCTTTATTAGACTTGCCTCAAATTCTATGTTGTTAATATTAATTCTTTCAGGAGACAGTGAGCTTAACCCTGGGCCTGCCACTCATTACCATAAGAAAATCTGCAGAGTACTTTACTCAGATATTTGAGGCATATGTTAAATTTTCTTTATCTCCAGAGTTGTACCCATAACTATGATTTGATGCTTGTATCTGCGATACCTGTGTGCGGTAACAAGTCAAGGTTAAATTTTTAATCCCAGGGTTTGGTGGCCATGACTTTATTTATCATCGTAACATCTCACATGCACAATGTATGGCTGTATACACTAGCTCTGGATGACCTATTACAGTCAACCCATGCTACATTGTGGTTCAGCATTCGCAACTTCAATTATTCACAGGTTTTTCTGTGGAACGTATTTCCAAATATATTGCGGAAAATTCACTAATTCGCGGATTTTTTCATGGAACAATATTCACTAATTACTGTATTTTCATTTTAATTTCATGACTAAATACATTTTTTATGATAAATGATTTACTAATTTTCAAATATTAATGTAAACACAGCAAAATAGACATCTCACCACTTCAAAGGCTCTCTACTGAACGCTCAGTAGGAGTCGGCTCCCTTGGGAGTAGCAACAGTGGAAGGAAGTTTGGCAGGAGGAAGGAAAGTTCTTAAGACGACCTTCGGTGTCACCGGTGGGGCATTACAATCTGATGACATAGGAGACTTTCTCTCTTTTCTTCTTCCTTGCAAACTTCACCCACTGTTCAGACAGCCAGACATGGCACGCCATATACGGACTATTTTGATTACATTCATGCTTCCTACAAGAAGTTCAGAGTATGTGAAGATCTACCTACAAAGGAACCTGTTGCAAGAATCCTTTCCCTGGGCAGAGCCTGAATACCTGGAGTTTCCTCATAAGGGAGGTGGAAGGCTGTAATGACTGATGGGTTTGGGTCATCTTTACTAATCAAATAATCAGCAGTCATACAAGTCAAAAAAAAAAGCAAGAAATGAAAAATCAAACAGCAAAGTCAAGCAGAGTCTACTAGATGACTTGACACGACGGCAGCCAGAAGCAAGGTGGAGTCCAGATTGAAAGGAGGACAGGGCTCGCCCCTGCCTCTCCATATTTAACAACCATATCTGAAAGTTAAGTGGCCATTCCAGCTTGCATTCACAAGGTAAATTCTATGTAATAAACAACAGTTTGTATTTGTGCAAGAACAAATAATATCCAAATAAAAACACTTTGAACATGAATACAAAATCTAAGGTCTCAGCACCTTGTAATGTACAAAAACACACATCAAGTTTTTTACCTTGAGGTTTCCTTTCGTGGTAAAAATTTTTCAGCCATCTTTAGTTCTTGTTTTAGTCTCGCAGCTACTTCACAAACTTTCTTGTCCAATTCTTCTTTCTTGTTATCATGCACCTTATATTTTCTCTTTATAACTTTCAACTGTTCCATACTTAACAGATATGTTTCCTCTGTTTTTGTCATCACTTTCTGAAAATAACAGGACTCTGATAAAATTCGTCCATACAAACAAAAGTTTGAGGACCCTGATAAAATTAGTACATACAAACAAAGTTAGAAAGAAAAACAATTTTATTGCAAAGATACTGAAATGCAGAACATCATCAATAATACTTTATGTTGGTAGCTGAGTAATTAACACCTTGGAATTTTTGTAGGGTCAAAAATATATGTGAAGAAACACACACACTGTTCTGACTTACCAATAATGAGTTTTAAGATAATTTTATTTTATTGCTGGTTGTATACTTTTGTTTTTCATTATAGAATACAATGTTTTGGTTTCACTTTGAACCCAAATAACTGAACTTCATTTTGGTACCTTTGAAAATGAAAAACAACATAATTATGTGGTCAGAATGATGCCCTGAATTTAGCCGAGAAAATTACATTTTTATAATAAAATAAACTTTTATATATACTTACCATGTAATTACGTATTAGTTTCTAACTATCAAGGCAGCTTAAATTTTGAAATTCGCTGTAGCACTTCTATTGTTTTGGTATAGGTAACTAACTAGCCCTGCCCACTTTCGGGGAAGAATAGGTACAACACAGCTGAAGAGCTCAATTTGTTTGTGGCCTGTGCTCATGAGAGGGGAGGAGGAAGGGCTCTGATCATATAATTACTTGGTAAGTATATAAAACTTTATCATACACATGTCATTTTTATATAAGTAACTCACTAAGTAATTACATAGTTGAATCAACACAGACAGGAGGTGGGATACATGGACATACTATATACTACTCAAAAATACTCAGTAATGGAGATGAATTTGAAATAGAAAGGTAGCTAGCATGGGTGAAATGCTTGTTGTAGTCTTACCTGATGAGAGCTACACCAGGAAGATACTGCCTCTGGTCAATGCTCATCTCAACCCGTAATGGCGTGGCAGTAAAGCCGTGGAGCACCTCTCCTTCAGTGAAAGCTTTGCAGCCAAGGAGTACTCTGATAGCTGCCAGAGCGTTACAATATAAAAGCAAGTGCCCTTGCCCTGGGCGAAGTACCACAAAAACAACCAGATAACTCTGTTACCTACACATCGCATAAAACAACCACTACACATCCATTAAGCCTCTCATGCTTACGGGGGTTCCTATAGCACTACCCGGTACGCGACTTATGCTGTGGAGGGAAAAGTGGGGCTTGCACGGAAAACTTTCTTTGTAAAAATCCAAACTGTAACGAATATATGCTTCTGGTTTGTTTTATGATATTGGCAAATGATTGAATTGTTTCCTAAAGCAATCAGAAAATCTTTGCAAGGCTTAGAAATTATAAAAAAGAAGTGATGAATGTGAAATTTTTAAGGAAAATTGTACAGTTTTTTAAATAATCATGAAAAATATAATAACTAGGTTTGGGGGGTTTATTTTATACGTACATTGTGTGGAAATGTTTGAACTTTCACGTGGAAGCAATCATTTTGCTATAAATGTGTTTGCTAATTAGCTGTTACCGATTAAAAAATGCTAATTTTTTAAGGAGTGCAATTTTCAGATTTTCCAACCTACTTATGTTGATGTTTCATATTGTACCAAAGTAAGGAATAAAGATTGAAAAAAAATAAAGGTGGCATTAGAAAGCTGAATAAATTTAGTATAAAATGCACAAAAGAAAGATATATGTAATGTTAGAATAAAACTGAGCAATTGTCGTTAGATTACGGACAATCTTTTTTTTTTCTAAGAAAATATATGGCAACGATTATTATAAAGAAACACTGATATTTTTACATTTTGCTGTTCAGTACGATAAAGTACAAAGAATGGCCGTTCGAATGATATATAATACATGCACATTGACGTTATTTACCGATGCACAAACAAGCGTACAAAAATTATCTACGCATGCATAAATTCTGGCCGAACTACGATGCTTCAACATACATATACATACATTATATATATATATATATATATATATATATATATATATATATATATATATATATATATATATATATATATATGAATGTCTTTTCCTGTAATACTACAGTGTAATATGAATATAAGAAGGCCCATAAAAACACTATTTAAACATTGCAACCATATATTTCAGGCACTTGCTTCTGTGCCCCTGTTCACTGGTAGAATATGGACAGATGAAATGTTACAAGGGTATATATACAAAGCATATATGGGTGTGGCATCAAGATGGTATGCAGGTGACCGTTTCCTAAGAAGGAGGAGAATAACCAATTCCCTAGTGGTTTTTGGCCTCATTAACTCCCATTTGGCGACGATTCTGGAGGTCGTGTTTCCTGGGCCATCTTCTTCAGGAGCGGTCTGAGGATTAAAGCGTCGATGTCGTCCGATTTCCAATGTCCTCCTGACAAGTTCATATTGTTGGTTTGATTGATGATAGCAGATTCCAGCATTTTTACGGCCTCCTGAAAACACATAAAGATGGGGTTCCTTTACGCCCCATAATATCTAGCAGGGTCTCTTTCATGTACAAATTATCAAAATGGCTCGCAGACCTGTTATCACCCTTTCTAGGAACCTTCTCATCCTCCCACGTCAAACATGCAGAGGATTTTATACAAAAATTTAATAGTTTAAACATCCCCTCAAAGAACATCAAATTGCTCAGCCTAGACGTCGAGTCATTATTTACTAAAGTCCCAATTGCCGACGTGTTGCTTTCTTACAGAGGAAGTTACAACCATATGAAGACCATTTTCCTCTTGGCATAGATAAAACTTTAAAACTTATCAACCTCTGTGTAACTAACGTGTTTTCTTTCAATGGTAATTTTTACAAACAAAAATTTGGCTGTAGCATGGGAAGTCCCCTATCACCCCTTCTAGCAAACTTGTACATGGAATATTTCGAAACAGAACTTTTGTCGTCTATCAAACCCCGTAATATGATCTGGCTTAGATACGTAGATGATATCTTTACTTTCTGGGACAATAGCTGGGGAGACTTTAATGAATTTTTTAATAGGCTAAATTCGCTAGTTTTGACCATAAAATTTAAAACGGAATGGGAAAAGGACGGAAAACCGCCGTTCCTAGATGTACTGATCATAAGAGAACAGAACAGATATGCATTTACAGTATATAGAAAACCCACCTTCGCTGTTTCCTACATTCATTTCTTAAGCTACCACGACGTCTCCGTAAAGATCATGGTAGGGTGCAACTTATTCCTCAGAGGACTTAGGATATGTTCAAATGGGTACCTAGACAAAGAATTCAACACAATCCGCCAACACCTAACGCAACTACTCTATCCACCACACATTATCGAGAGGGCTATTAACAAAGCGAATAAAATATACTATAGAGGTCCCACTCACAACAGACAAATAGATTTCAACAACAAAATAAAGCTTCAGTACGAAGAAAACATCCAAAAAGCCACCGAACAACTCAGGTCTAACAATCCCTTCATTTTCCATTATCCCAAATCCATCGGGAGTTCGCTCATTAACGTATACTTAAATAACAAAGGGGAAGAAGCCGGATTTTACAAGATTCCGTGTAGCAATTGTAATGACATTTATGTGGGAGAGACAGGTAGATCGCTCTCGCAAAGAATAATAGAGCACAAAAGATCAGTACGTTACGCTTCGGAGAGTTCGGGGATTTTCCTACATATCAGAAATACAGGACATGTCATAAGCTGGAGTGGGGCGGAGCTGGTTTTAAAAAGTAGCTGTCCGTACAAAAGAAAGATGCTGGAATCTGCTATCATCAATCAAACCAACAATATGAACTTGTCAGGAGGACATTGGAAATCAGACGACATCGACGCTTTAATCCTCAGACCGCTCCTGAAGAAGATGGCCCCGGAAACAAGACCTCCAGAATCGTCGCCAAACGGGAGTTAATGAGGCCAAAAACCACTAGGGAATTGTTTATTCTCCTCCTTCTTAGGAAACGGTCACCTGCATACCATCTTAATGCCACACCCATATATGCTTTGTATATATACCCTTGTAACATTTCATCTGTCCATATTCTACCAGTGAACAGGGGCACAGAAGCAAGTGCCCAAAACATATGGTTGCAATGTTTAAACAGTGTTTTTATGGGCCTTCTTATATTCCTATATATATATGTATATATATATATATATATATATGTAATATGTAGGCAGGAGAAGGGCGCAGGAACACATACAGGACCAGTACATACATTTATTCGTCTACGCGTTTCTTGACCCGTGGTCACATCATCAGGACATTACTTTTAACTATTTATGCTGAATGTCCCTTTTTAATTTATAACTGTAGATGATGTCCTGATGATGTGACCACGGGTCAAGAAACGCGTAGACGAATAAATGTATGTACTGGTCCTGTATGTGTTCCTGTGCCCTTCTCCTGCCTACTATAGTGCCCTCCGATGTGTGGATTATGTAATATGTATATATGTAATATGTATACTCGTATATATGTGTATGTATATATATACATATATATATATATATATACACACAGTAAACCCCCCGTATTCGCGTTCTCATGATTTGTGGACTCACGTATTCGCGGGTTTCTCTGTAGAACATATCTAGCCATCATTCGCGGAAAATTCGCCCATTCGCAGTATTTTTCACTGAGAAATATTCACTAAATTACTGTATTTTCATATAACTTTCATGAATAAATGCACTTTTTGTGATAAAACTATTAAAATACTCAGGTATATGCATTTTTACAGGGTTTTTCTGTATGTAAACTATCAAAATGGGCAGTTCTAAGTGTTTTTAGAGGTGTTTTAAGTATTCACGGATTTTAGCTATTTCTTGGGATGGGGGGGGGGACGATCCCCATGGATACTGGGGGTTCACTGAATAGCATTATTTATTACTGAGTTATTACAAAAAATGTCAGCATATATATATATATATATATATATATATATATATATATATATATATATATATATATATATATATATATATATATATATATATATATATATATATATATATATATATGCTGACATTTTTAAATAATTACTCGGTAATAAATAATGCTGGACAAAAAGTGAAAACTGTGATGGAAAGCTGAATAAATTTCCTATATACTGTATATATTACCTAAAATCAATAGGTGTTAACAGGAAATAATTGAGCAATTGAAGCTGAAAGACGTAAGTTTTTTTTTCATGTAAAGTCAATTGTTTGCTAAAGATTTTTATATAGAAACATTGATATTTTTACATTTTGCTGTTCAGCATGATAAAGTACAAGGAATGGCCATTCGAATGATATATAATACAAGCCCAATGAAGTTATTTACAGATGCACAAACAGGTGTACAAAAAGTTATTCACACACTCGTAAACCCTAGGCCGAACTACGGGCCTCAGCTGGGTTCTTGAGTGCTCATATTTACGCTTACATTTTCGTAATTACTCGGTAATGAATAACGCTAAGAAAAAAGTTAAAATTGCAATGTAAAGCTGAATAAATTTTCTATAAATAGCCCAAGTAAAAGCAATGAGTGTTCCCCGAAAAAACTGAGCAACTGAAGCTGAAAGACGGAAATGTTGTTGAAAGAAATATATGTAGAAAAAGTAAATTCTTCACTATTTATCTTATCGAAAAACACTTGAAATATTATTCAAAATACTCAACAATCACTTGCAAACACTTTTATAATAATAACAAAAGCAAAAGCACTTCACAAACGCAGATAAATGACGACAAAGCAAAAACGTGAGTGCTAAAAAGACATGCTGAACTCGGTCAAAACAGGAGGTGAAGTGCTTGAGTTGGAGGAGGACTGCGGTGCATGTGCGATACCTATCAGTTTCCTGTTTATGTTTTCTTGTAGGTCCAAGATCTGCCCACGCAACAGCACAGTCCTTGTCTTCTTCAGATGACTTTTTTTTTTGGTGAATTTCCCCCGAAAATAACTCACAGATGACGTGGAAAACGTCATCGGAGCACTTATGGCAAAATATTTAATGACACGGTTTCGTGTCATCGGATCACCAGAGGGTTAAAAACAATGACTGGTGGGTACTTCAGGTACACAGTACCCCAAGCTTCCCAAAACTCGACAACCTGTATCAAGGTAAGGAGATAGAAAAATAGAAGGAATACCTCCTATCCTTCGTCCCCCAATACCTAAGTTACTGCAGTTTCAACACTGTCTCCACATTTATGTAAATAATGATTAGTAAACAATGATCTACACCTCCAATAGGTGGATTGAAAGATCGTGGATAGCAATAAGTTACACTTGAAAGCCAATGAAGTGGCGACTGCTCTTATCTCGTGGGCTTTAACTTTAAAAATGGGTAAGACATCCTCTTGAATTTCCAAGTGTGACTAGGAGATTATGTCCCTCAAGAAGAAAGCCAAAGCATTCTTGGACAGTGGACAGGAGGGGTTCTTGACTGAGCACCAGAGGTTATGAGAGGAGCCTCTCAAGGTAAAGCCTCAATGCTCTTACCAGACAAAGAGCTCTCTCTTGGTCTGCTGGTCCAAGAATATCCGTCAGGTTCTTGACAGTGAATGAACGGGGCCAAGGATTGGACGGAATTTCGTTCTTGGCCAAAAACCCGAGAGTGAACGAGCAGACTGCATCTCCCTGTGAAAATCCAACTTTCTTATCAAAGGCCTGCAGTTCACTAATCCTCTTGGCAGTAGCCAAAGCAACCCCCCAAAAAAAAAAGGGTTTTTCTTGTTAAATCCCTAAGAGATAAGGAGCGAAGGGGCTCAAATGGAGGGAGGGCCCGAAAGCCATTCAAGGACAACATCCAGGTTCCCGGAGACCAAAGTTATCTTCTCTTGCTTTGAAGTGTCCAAAGACTTAATCAGATCACTAATGTTTTGACTTGCAGACAGATCCAAACCTCTACATCTAAAAACTCAATTTAGCATAGCTTTGTAATCACTGATGGTAGATGTAGCAAAGCCTCGAGAAGACCTTAGGAAGAGAAAAAAGTCTGTGATTTGTGCTAGAGAGGTTTCAGAAGAGATGTCATGTCTTAACACCAGCTGCAGAACACTGCCCACTTGGCCCAGTAAACCTTAAGGAACACTGACATCTACACTTTGCAATCGCCTCTGCAGCTGGTCTTGAAAAGCCCTTCACTCTGACAAGCTTTCTGACAGTCTGAAGCCTGTCAGAGCAAGAGCAGATAAGCCTTGGTGGAAACAATGTTAGTGCAGCTGTTTCAGAAGAATTCGTCTCTGTGGCATAAGCCTTGGGAAGTCCACCACGGCCTGAGAAGGTCTGGGAACCACTCCCTCTGCGGCGAAAATGGAGCTACAAGGGTCACTGACATGTTGCTGTGGGAAAAAAACTTGTTTATGACTTCTCTCATCATGCTGAATGCTGAATGACGGGAAGGTGTTCATGTCCAGGTTCAACCAGCCCTGGAGCACTGTATCTGTTGCCCATGCCGTTTAATTTGCCCTGGATGAAGCATGTGACAATCCTGGTGCGATTGCCCTGCACCCAGAGGAGATCCTTGGCTGCTTCGTAAAGGGAGAAGGAGTGAGTACCTCCCTGGTTCTTGATGTAAGCCAGCATGGTCATATTGTCCAAATGGACTGCAACTGTTTTGTCAAACGTTGCTGCTGCAAAAGACTGGAGGGCCAAATTAACTGCCTTCAGCTCTTTCACATTGATGTGGAGCTTTCTCTAGTCCTGGGACCACGTCCCGGAAACTTTCATATTGTCCAGAAGAGCCCCGGAACCCAGATCTGATATGTCTGAGTATAAGGTTAGGCTGGAGCTTGGAGGATGCAGCGACTTCCCTATTAAAAACCTTCCTTCTGCAAGCCATCACCAAAGGTCCTTCTCGATATCGGGTGTGATAGGAAAAACAAACGAGTCCAGAAGTCTTCCTGTGCCAACTGGCCTTTAGGAAGAATTGTAACATTCTTGTGTGGAGTCTTCCTAAAGGTACGAACTTCTCGATGGATGAGAGAGTGCCCAGTAGACTTATCTGTTCATTGGCCGAGCAGGACGGGAGAGAGAGGAAGTTTCGTACTGTCCAGAGGCAGGACTGGAATCTTTTGTGGGATGGAAAAGCCCAAAAAGTCAGTGCTGATCCTCATCCCAGAATAGAGAATCAACTGAGTAAGGACCAAATGTGACTTGTGCAGGTTGATTAAAAGCCCCAATTCTTGGGCAAGAAGTGTCTTCTGAAGGTCCTCTGTGCATCTTGCTCTTGAGGGGGAGCATAAAAGCCAATTGTCCAAATATAGGTAGACGTCGATACCTATAAGATGGAGCCACTTCGCCAGAGGGGCGAGAACACAGGTGAATACTTGAGGAGCTGTAGAGGCCAAAGCACAGAGCCCGAAATTGAATGACTCTGCCCTGGAACATGAACCTCAGGTAGTTCCTGGAGTCCGGATGTACTGGGACATGGAAGTATGCACCCTGCATATCGATGGTCTCCATCCAATCTCCCTGGCGGATGGATGACAGGACCGAATGGTTTGTTTCCATCCTGAATTTTGTCGCCTGAACAAAGTAATTCGGAGAGCTGACGTCTAGGACAGGCCTCCAACCAACCGCCCCCCCTCGAAGATTTGGGGACAACAAACACAGTTGTAGAAACCTTCCGTGCTTATGTCTTCGACCACCTCTATAGCTGCCTTCCTGAGCAGGGAAGAGACTGTTCTGACAGGGCCAAAAACCTCTCTGAGCCTACTGAGTAGGCTGTCAAGCTGATGGGTGATGACACTAAAGGAGGTTTCTCCCTGAATGGGATGGAATAGCCCTCTCCGAGGACTTCCAAGACCCAAGGCTCTACATTTCTGGCTTCCCATTTGCCCAAAAATGGAGAAGCCTGGATCCCAAAGGAACACGGAGGACAGGATCCTCACTTGTGAGATGAGGATTTAGCAGATGATTTCATTATGGACTGGACTGACCGAAGGTTCGGGCACGGGCGGGGCTGAAACTTTCCTCTGCTGCCTTAAAAGGGCTGCTGTTGGAGCAAGGAGACTGTCCCTGCACTACAGGAGACCGTAGGACCATGTCCAGACTCCTTGGGGCGCTTGGCAGACTGTGCAAGCAGATCTTGAGTTGATTTCTTCTGTAATTCTGCTGCTACGTGTTCCACTGTAGTACAAGAAAACAAACTAAAGCAGTCCAAGGAGGGCCGACCTTTGGGAAGGAGTGACCCCTTCTGTGGTAAATGAACACCACAGCTCCCAGCTCCCTTTTTCTTTAGAACTCCCACAGTAAATAAGGCAGTCAGTTCTTGGGAGCCATCCCAAATCGCCTTATCTGCACGAGAGGACTCCCAGCCAGTCCGAAGAAAAATTCTCTTGAAGAGTGGCACAGTCTTCAATCTTCTTAGCTAAGGCCCCTTACAGTCCAGTCTAAGAAACCGAAGACTTCAAAGACCTTGAATATGTCACGAACTAAATGGACCAGTTCTGATGATGTAATCGTGATCTTGGCGAAGGAAAATGCTGACCTATGCACGAAATCAATCAGGCTGGAGAAGTCCCCTTGGGAGGAGGCAGGAACTCCCAAAGAAGGAGCTTCCCCAGTGGCATATGAAAGATACCTCCTTTTCGACAGGCGAGAAGGAGGTGCGCAAAAAAAGAGTCTTGCCAAGATCGCTCTTCTCTGTTAACCAACCATCAATCCCAGATAAGGGTTTCCTTGATGAGGAGGAAAGGACCATCTTGGGCAGCCTGGAAGACTCTGCTGGCTGTCTCATCATATACGC
Organism: Macrobrachium rosenbergii; assembly: GCF_040412425.1. Taxonomy (NCBI): domain Eukaryota; kingdom Metazoa; phylum Arthropoda; class Malacostraca; order Decapoda; family Palaemonidae; genus Macrobrachium; species Macrobrachium rosenbergii. The sequence continues at coordinate 66,092,711 of NC_089788.1, read as the reverse complement.
TGAACCAGATGTCGCAGTCACCTGAGTGAAGAAGGTTGGATAACAAAAAAGGAAGTAATTCAAGAGAGCTGTGTAAGCCAAAGAAGGTTGCTCCTGTTCAATGTCTTCATCAATGGACAAAACCGAAGGAGCTAAGTCTGGTGGATCCTGAGTTGCTGGATAGGTTCTAACAAAGGATCCTGAGCAACAGGGGTATACAAACCTGCCAAGCCAGACTGAAGAGGCAGCGTTTGGCGCCCGGAATGTGGCGCCGAATGCCTGACAGATGCTGGCGCCAAGCAGACAGGAGGACACACAGACACAGGTGGATGCATGGGCACAGGTGAACCCTCAGACACAGAACACTTGGACACTGGGCGCTCGAACACTGAAAGCTTAGACACTAGGTGCTTGGGTCTCAATGGGCACTCGGATCTCACTGGGCGCTCAGATCCCACGGGGCGTTCGGATCCTGCTGGGTACTCCAATCCCATCGAGCGCTCGCAACACTTCTTAAAGGAGGAAGACTGCTTTGGAGCCAAATACTGGCTCTCTACTACCAAAGGCTCAGGAGACAAACAACTGGGACTATCCCAGAAGCTACAGGTAGGCTTGGGAGTATGCTTCTGTTCTCTGGGCCGCTTAAGAGGAAGCGGGGAAGCGAACTCAGCAAATAGTATGCGAGTCGTATTTGGCTGACATCAGTCTGGTATTGCAGCCTTTGCAGCAATACCAGATACTAGTCGAACTAGTCAGACATAATAAAAAAAAGTCACAATCAGGAAAAGGTCTGTCAAATCTGGTTAAGCTAATTGTAATTAGCACAAAGGCTACCAAAAGGAATGAATACTTCACCAAAGACAGCGATAGCCACAACCATCCGGTGAAAAATCAAAACAAAAAGCTGCTCCAACAACCAATGTTCAGTCGTTGACCAGCAAAAACAAATTGAGCTCTTCAGCTGTATTGTACCTATTCTTCCTTGAAAGTGGGCAGGGCTTGTTATCTACACCAAAACAACAGAAGTGCTACCGTAATCAAAATTTAAGCTGCCGCGATAGTTAGAAACTAATAGCTATGTAATTACTTGGTAAGTTACTAAAACAAAATTTCTTTACAACTCATAAATAGTTTACCTGAAAATATTTCTAAAAATTATTTTGCAGACTGTTCATCAATATCTGCCTCACAAGTTCTGATTCTGCATAAACAGCTATCCTGGTAATGCAGTGAGAGAATTACCATCTCTCTCTCACTGTACCATCTTACATAGGCAGTAATGGCAGACCTTTTGTAAAAATCTGGACCTCATCTCACATTAAAACAGCAGCTCACATCTCTAGCTTCTGTGCAGATGCACATGATGTTTGGGCTTTGTTATCCCTCAACTCAAGGGACCCTCTTTACTTACCTTGGGTGTAAGTTTGAGGACCACATTAGTTTCTAGGGCATGTGGCAGTTTCACTGATTCATTGGTTCCTCTGATGGCAATGAAGATGCCATCCCTGTATCTGGTATTGAATTTTGGCTCCAAAAGGGTGCATTCTACAGTGGCCATGTACTGTAAATGTTGGTAAAAAAGAAATCCAAGTTGTGATCCCCTGCCACTCCATCTCTGCATATAGAGGAAAAGGGTCTCCATCCTACTTGCCACCTTCATTCACTAATGTGCATATTTATGTGTACACTTGACTAGCCCTCCGTCCTTTCTTTAACCAAAAGGTACTGATCCCCCTTAGGGAACATTAAGCCCTTCTACGCTGTCCCTCTCCCTTAGTTTTGATGCTGTCCCTTTACAATCCCCTCAAGAAACTGCCACTGTTTGTCTAATTTCTTTCCACAGACAATCTTTGAGACGATCAGTGATGACGGTTTTGCACCCCATGGAGTAGATTGTTTTCCCAATTTAGGAAAGGAAAAAAAAAGACATCACTAGACAAAACGCACTAAACCCGTCTAGCCTCCAACTACAATACCCCGGTGGCCATAATGATATTAATGGATAAGTCTCACCTACAAGGGATGTCCTATAAGATCTACCCAACACTTGGCCCTCACATGGGCCTCCCAGCCCTCCTTCTTGAAGGTGACCAATGGCTGCCCTGATTCCCTTTGGCCATCCTTCACAGTTGCTTGCACATGCCTAAAGGAAGCAAACACTTGATATCTTTAGTAGCTCTCTGGGGAGCATCAAGGAAACCCTGCCTCAAGTGTACAATCATCAGTGATGGGCAAGGATGTTGAAGTCCCATTCTACAGTAGTGCTTCCCAAGTATCCTTTAGCAAAGTCCAGGTGTTTCCCCACTCATCAACCTGAAGGCCCGAGGCTGTGCTTCTCCCAATCAAACTAAGCTGTTCCCTGTACTGATACGTCAAGACGACACAGCTGAGACAAAGAACAATAAAAGCACTGAAGTACCCAGTCAAATTTAAGTAAAAGTGTTCAAGACTTACTCCTGAACAAGAATGCATACGGAAATAATTCGAGTGAGCTTGTTCAGTAGACAAACTAAAACATCCTGAGTTACATAAATGTGAGAAACTGTAACTAATTAGCTTTATGTAAATTATTTTCTAATTTCCTGTACAGTAACCAAAAGAAATGCTTTCAGTGTCATATTATTTCAGTGTTATGGAAACAAATGTATCATTGATCAGTACTCCACTGTTGTACAGCACTGTTGAGTAATTAAAGCTCATATGTAATTTTACGTTCGTGTAAAGAATAACTCAAGTCTTGTCTTGCACTGTACACAACTGTCCCTGAATGACCTGTTACACTGCCCTATTGTGTATTTTAAAGGAAGTATCTGAGCATGGCCTTAAACTATCCATGTTGTAATTGCATTTTTGCCTCTTTGTGAAAGCGAGTTACAACTGCTGTGTCTGAAATACCAGTGTGTAGCTGAAGATATCAAAGTATTGAGGCATAAATCAGCTGCCTGTGCATATCATTGCCAATATTTGCATTAATTGTGCCTGTGCATTTTCATGTATTTTTCAAGGTTAAGAATTGTGCCTGAGTGAATTATTGAACACCTCATTAACCACCCCTGGACATGATAGAAGTTAGACTTGCAACAGATTTCTGTCTGTTTCTATTTGTCATTGCATTTTATTATACTATAGGATTTTATTCAAAATGTAGCATAGTGTAATTCACCTCTACTTTGTGTCAATTTTACAGTTCTTTCCTCCCCAAAAATTAATATAAATCTCTCATGTGTTAATGTACATCTCCACAGACGTGGAATTGAAGAGAGAGAGAGAGCTCCATAGGCAAATATTCTATTCTTGGTCTTCATCCTTTGATAGGCAAAAATTCTATTCTGGGTCTTCATCCTTTGATAACCTCACTGTTCCTCATATACTTCACATACCCAGTAAATAACAAATATTCATTTTAGTAGTTGTCATTTAGTTCTGGTGGTGACCATCCAGTTGTTTACCCTACTAACCTAACAGGGCATTTTGAATGTATTTTTCATATCTGAGTTACTTGTTTTTTTTTTTACTGATTTTTAGTTATAAACCTTGGCTTACTGTATTTTCATTCAGGACTGGATGTGGTCTGAATTTTTCTTTAATTTGATTTTTTCCTCTCATATCACTCCAAGTTTCTGCAGAATGCAAGTCTGTCTTTTTATTCATAACAAAGGATTTAGAATCTAATTTCATGCATTATTCCTATATGATTTAATATGAAATTCTTTGAAGGTAATTCTATGAGCCTACCACGAAGATTAGTCCCTCTCTTATGAAATACCCTAGGTTTTATATATGAAATACCCTAGGTTTTATATCAATTTATAGGCAATGCTCTTATGTGCCTTTAGGGCAGTCAGTCTACTGATAGTGGTCCCCACACTAAGAGCTTATCATGAGTCTTTCATCTCATTCAATCATGCTAGCTAATCAGATTTTATGAGTGAGGACCCAATCATGTTCAAGACTATGCTTAAACAACAAAAGGTGAGATATGACAATTTAGTAGCCCTCTCATGCTCTCACCCCTACAAGGGGCTAGGATCCTAGAGGGCTAAAACATTAATAAATCTGGGAATTCCCAACTGAAAATGCTTGCAGACTTGCCCTCTACATACAGCACACAGGGTCATGGCAGAGTTGCTAGAGTATACAAAATAGCAAATGAAAAAGCAAGCTCTTTCTCTCAGTTAAAACAATGAAGAGTAGGCAGATCTGAATTTCTTAACTATACTGAATTATCAGCTTTAATTTTTATGTAATTTTACACCACTTACTTCCATGCTGTTGTCCCTGCATTTTAATAGTGTCATAGGTGTGTGTCACTCCACAGACGTGGAATTGGAGTTTGTCTTTTCTCCTTCAGAGAGAGAGAGACAAAGTCAACACATTATAAACGCAAGAGGGCTCCATAGGCAAATCAGCTATGATAATTCTAACTGTCGTGCATCATGAGAGATAATTCTATTCTGGATCTTCATCCTTTGATAACCTCACTGTTCCTCATATACTTCACATCCCCAGTAAATAACAAATATTCATTTTAGTAGTTGTCATTTAGTTCTGGTTGTGACCGTCCGTTTGTTTACCCTACTAATCTAACAGGGCATTTTGAATGTATTTTTCATATCTGAGTTACTTATTATTTTTATTGATTTTTAGTTATAAACCTTGGCTTACTGTATTTTCATTCAGGACTGGATGTGGTCTGAATTTTTCTTTAATTTGATTTTTTCCTCTCATATCACTCCAAGTTTCTGCAGAATGCAAGTCTGTCTTTTTATTCATAACAAAGGATTTAGAATCTAATTTCATGCATTATTCCTATATGATTTAATATGAAATTCTTTGAAGGTAATTCTATGAGCCTACCACGAAGATTAGTCCCTCTCTTATGAAATACCCTAGGTTTTATATATGAAATACCCTAGGTTTTATATCAATTTATAGGCAATGCTCTTATGTGCCTTTAGGGCAGTCAGTCTACTGATAGTGGTCCCAACACTAAGAGCTTATCATGAGTCTTTCATCTCATTCAATCATGCTAGCTAATCAGATTTTATGAGTGAGGACCCAATCATGTTCAAGACTATGGTTAGTTAAACAACAAAAGGTGAAATATGACAATTTAGTAGCCCTCTCATGCTCTCACCCCTACAAGGGGCTAGAAGCCTAGAGGGCTAAAACATTAATAAATCTGGGAATTCCCAACTGAAAATGCTTGCAGACTTGCCCTCTACATACAGCACAGAGGGTCAGGGCAGAGTTGCTAGAGTATACAAAATAGCAAATGAAAAAGCAAGCTCTTTCTCTCAGTTAAAACAATGAAGAGTAGACAGATCTGAATTTCTTTATATACTGAATTATCAGCTTTAATTTTTATGTAATTTTACACCACTTACTTCCATGCTGTGAGCAGTCTCAGAGAGTTCAGATATTTGGCTGTTGAACTTTGAAAAAACATCATCTGCTTCCTTGAAATCTTTTTCTGCTGTTTTTAGGCTCTCTTTCAATTCAGCAAGCTGAAAAAGAAAAATACACATGAATATATTTGCTCCTGCAGAGACAGCACGTTTTAAATTTGTACTAATACATCATTTCTGTCATAAAGAATATTGATCTATATTATGCCTATGGCCATTTTTATGATGAAAAGCAAAATAAATCCAGAAAGTTTCTAATCACTGACAAATGACTTCTATGAAACATGGCCCAATATATAAACTAAAAAAAAGCACTGTATAGTATTAGCTAAGTACAATTATAGTGTAGGCACATTTATCATGAAAAAGAAAAGGCTTCATAAATTTTTTTGCTAAAAGCAAAAACTCACTTGATTTTGTAAGAAGGCATTTATAAGCTTTAAACAAATTATGGTGGCATTTTTCTGAACATTCTAAGAGTATGAAATCCAAGATGGTGTCCAAAATGGCTGCTGATCACTAACTGCAGCATTTTTGTGAGTGTGTGATACAATTGGAAATAAAGTGTCTAAATATATGTTTTCTGAGACCAGGAATCTAATGGACCTTGAAATATGTTATATATGTGATCTACATGCTGAATTCCAAAATGGCCACCGCACACCCACAATGTAAGCTATACCTTCTCACTTTGCATGCATTACCAAGCCTACAGGATTTTGTAATTACAAACCAACTAACTGTTTTAACACATGTATTTTTCACAAAGAATACATAATTAACAAGCCAAAAAACATATCTACATAAAATGAAATGGTTGAATTACAATTCAGTCGCTTAAATCGTTTTACATTTATACTCTGGCTATTTTATCTAGTCAGTTCTAGGTGGGCTTCCAAAGAATGTCTGTAGTCAGTGAAATACCAGATCTTCAAAATTCCAAGCAAGATACATAATAATTTAATTATTACTTACTTTCAAAATTAATTTTTTCATATTCTATAAATATTTAACTATAACACAGCTTCACTATATTCCCAAAGTGCCTGTATAAAATAGCCAGACTTATACAGTACTGTTAACAATGGATATCAAGTGAATTATTAGTTTGTGAATGTCACAGAATGTAACACCTCAATCTTCACAGTCTTTATTTATCCCTGGTTGGACAGTTTTGCTGTTGCAGCTGAAAACCCTGCATCCACAAACTTCCGTACATGAGATACATATTGTTCTTGCGACAACTTCACCTTCCTTCACATCCACGTTTGCAGCCACACTTTATGAGGTGGAATACTGCTTCAAGAGCTGGTGGATTTAAACAGCAAACTGGGGAGAAGTGACTTGAACCTACATCAAATGTTCAACCAAATGCAGTTGGTGCTGGGAGGCACAGGTGTGTTTCACGAGCTTTTCTCCAAATCATGGATATGTAATGTGCCCGATGAATGTGTAAGTCCAGTGAACCAAAAGTTTGTGGGAGGTTTTCTGCTTCAACAGCACGATTTGTGAAGAGGACTCAACAAAGCTCGTTCACTTTTGTGTAGATTTTGGATAGACAGAAAATACAGACAAAGCGTTCCGAGAGCATCCATCAGTGGGCAGACCAATGTCATTCCTGAGCACTGCTAGTGCATCTGGGATTTAATCATCACAAGACATAAATGCCTTGAAGCATGAGTCTTTGGTTTTGCCAGCAAATCTACCAGACATATCAGAACCTGTCAGAGCATGAAAACCTAATAGGAGGGAAGAGCACTTTGGTCCTAAGTTGTGGTATATGCTCTGCACAGAAATATTCCTCTGCAACCTGCCCTTTCCCGTAAGGAAGGTTGTAGATGTTGGTAAGTTTGGATACATGTAGACAAGCAACAGCAAGACGTCTATGTCTGGGGAACTGTACAAGTTCTGCTTCACTGAGAATAGTTAGAGCATGCAGTACAAGCAAAGTGTCTGCCTCTTTTTGGCTGTGAGTGAGGAGCGAGTTTGGGATATCAAGATTGCCCTTGGTTTGTGTTCCTGAGGTCACCGTAAGTTTGTTTAGTCTGTTGTCTGTTGTTGGAGTTCTTGCTGTGACATACAACTTTGTCAGCTAAATACTCTGTCAATTCTCCTTTGGTGTGGATATCTGATAAAAATTCCTTTAGAGAAATATTTCGGATTAAAGTGTTGCCTTTCACGTGGTAATATGTTGACTTTCCTTTGTTCTTTTTTTGTCCTCATCTGCTCCGGTAAAGCAATTGAGTTTCTCGCCAACTGTTAAAGCAAAGGGAACCAGTGACTGTTCAGCCAACTTGGGGCCACAAGGTAAGATAAGCAGTTCCACTGAAGGTGACCAGTTTCTTTAAAACCTTTCAAACCTGGGACAACAGAGAATAGAGATACTATATCATCCGCCATTCATTCCAGTCTTGTAGGAATGCATCTGTTGCTACTGCCTGATTGTCCAGGTTCAGAGACACATGCACTGATGGTTCTTTTTGCATGTGGCAAATAGGTCTACTTCTGGATGTGGAAGCATGTTGTCAATTATGTATTTGAAAGGAGTGTCTGTCCAACATCCATCCGGGTGAAGCTACCGTATGCCTCAACAGGGAATCTGCTATTACATTGAGTGACCCCATAAGGCGAACTGCTGATAAGTAAGACTTCCTAACATGAACCACCCATAGGATAGGCAGCATTACTGTGTTGAGACAAGCTGATCATGAGCCCAAATTCTTAATAAAGGAAATTGTTGTCATACTGTCTAGAACCAACGAAATGTGTCCTCTTTGGAAGTTTCAATTTTCTGAAAGACAGAAAGACAGCTATCAGCTCCAGGAAGCTGATATGACACTTCCTCAGAACTGGTGACCATCTTCCCACTAACTGATGATCCTCCCAATGGCCTCCCCAACCTGTCAAGGAGGAATGTGTGTATTGTAATTTATACGGATGGCAGAGTCAATTTAACTTGTTTTGCCAGAGACCCCTCCCAGGTCCAACGACAGAGGATCTTCCCAGCTATCTGACTCCTTGGATAAAGGCACTCAAAAAGCCTTTTCCTAGCATGTGATAGCCAGACTCTATTTACATCCTTCAGTCATAGCCTCAGGATTGGATCTACTACAGACACAAACTGTAACAGGTCCAGAATTTGTTCCAATGGTCATCTGAAAAAGCTGATCTTTGAAAGATAAGCCCACTGAACATAAAAGAACTTCCTATCAGAGTTGCTCTTCATGACATTTTCTTAATATACAGTAGAACCCTGGTCCTCAACCGTACTAGAACTCGACATAACGGATTTCGAAGCGAAATGTTGAGTAAATTTTGCGTCAGAGCTTGAACAGCAAACCGGAATCTGACCCGATGAATTATATGATGTTTGTAGAAAAAGTTGCAGGTGGCTGCCGCTAGTTGGTGTTGTTGGTGGCGTTCTTCCCACGTATATTTAAAAGCATTTAAAGCCCACACATGCTACTGCTGCTGTTGTACAGATATATCATAATTTTTTTGGCTTTCTGCACTGAATTTTCATCCAATCATGGGTCCCAGTATGTTAGGGTATCATAATATTTACTGAAAGATGTTTTACAGTGATTTTGTACACTATTCCAGTAGACTCCTGTGTATGAAATTTACCATAAATACTGAACGTAAACAATGTTTATGTAATTAGTACCGCGATACACCACCAGGGTGGCGCTGTGGTTTGTTTACATCTGCTCATGCCACAAGCTGCCAAGTGCCGACGTAATTTAGGAAATTTTTCTTAATTTTATGATTACAGACATACAATATTTCAGCCTATAATTATAATACTGTATTATTAATATACTGTAATAATCAGGCTTGTTTTTCAATGTTATCATTATTAACAACAGTTTTCGTGTGTACCCGTTACAGTACATTCTGGTAGTGCCTACAAGCTACCTAGCCTAGCCTATGGCACTCGGTCTACCATCGGTAATACAGCCACATTGGTCGTAGGCCAATTTTTTTTATGCAGTATGCATTTAAAAATGTAAAAAGTGCTTCTGATATGGTAAGTTATTCAACTCTGAACTTATTTAATTGTAATTTGTGTAATGTTTTGTATAAAAAGGCAAGGCTGGGGTAATGACTGGTGGTCAGGAATGGATTAGGCCATTTTCAGCTATTTCTTATGGGAGAAATTAATTCAGAATTCGACTAAATCGAATCTTGATGCTTCTTCTGGAACGGATTAGCGTCACGGACCAGGGGTCTACTGTATTTTGGTCGTACAAATGAAACTGAACATAAGTATATAAGCTACTTAGAATCAAAGTAACAATTCTGTTCTGTGCACCAAATGATAGGCTGGTTGCATGTGCTACACACGGTCACAATATCTTTTAGTAGAGAAAATGCCATTGTTCATGGGTGCAAATTATTATTTTGTAATAATTAAATGAGAACAATGAGTCACACCTCAACTCACCTAAGGCTTGCTCGTAAGGGCTGATATTTTATGAAGTGAACATTTGAGCAAAGTAGTTACAGCCAAATCACAGGAAATACTGTAGCTAAAAAATATGCCAGAAAGCAAGGCAGCTGGGGCTGAAGAGACAATGCGCAGAAGTTTTAGCACCATTGTCA
>NC_089788.1:66065219-66077719 GCF_040412425.1 Macrobrachium rosenbergii | reverse complement strand
ATAAATTTCCTATAAAACACACACAAGAAAGATATATGTATTGTTAGAATAAAATTGAGCAATTGTCGTCAGATTACGGACAATCTTTTTTTTTTTCTAAGAAAATATACGGCAACAATTATTATATAGAAATGTTGATAATTTTACATTTTGCTGTTCAGCACAATAAAGTACAAAGAATGGCTGTTCAAATGATTTATTATACACACACATTGAAGTTATTTACAGATGCACAAACAGGCGTACAAAAATGATCTATGCATGCATAAATTCCAGCCGAACTGCGGCATTCAATGTGTATATATGAGGCGCCTAACGGCAGTGTCTCAAGCGCCAAAAACTAAAATTGGAGAAAAACGCAGTCAAAGTTTGGCTACTTTCAGAATGCGATATCTCAGCATTTAAATGAGGTACGACACTGGGGTTTGTTTTAAAATAAAGGTTATTGTGTCTGCTTTCAAACCATCATTGTAAAATAGCCAAGAGTTTAATGCATGCCGAAAGATAAAGCGATGACTACATTCATCTTGAAATCAATCTTATACTCCGGTACACTGAATCCCATAAAAACACACCAATGCCCCTGTAACCCCTCTAGGACCCCCCCAAAGATATTATCTTTGTTTTATTTATCATTCTGGATAATTTCCTTGATTATCTTAATCTTACAGGAATAACTAGGTGATTTTGTTCACTTCAAAAAAGCAGCAGAAAGATAATAAGATATTTTAATCAGAATACTCTGAGGCTGATACAGTCGTCTCACCTGCAAAACAATACTTATTGCCGTCAATAATGGCTAAAATACATTTTGATTGGAAAAAACGTAAGCGCCAATTACTTCAGGCGAGAATCAGACGTCATAGTCCAGTAAATCATTATCCACATCATTCTCATGAGTAAATCATTATCCACATCATTCTCATGAGGAGTATCTTGAAGGGTGTCTGGAGTAGCAGTGAGGGTATCTTGATCACAAAAAAGCTGGTTGAAGTATGTCATGAAAATCTGGGGGATGAATGAGGTTCTTCGCTGGGTGAGCAGGTTCCATTCTCAGCTACCACTCTGTTGGTCGCGAGTTCGAATCTCCGACCGGCCAGTGAAGAACAAGAGGAATTTGTTTCTGGTGATAGAAATTCATTTCTTGCTATAATGTTGTTCGGATTCCACAATAAGCTGTAGGTCCCACTGCTAGGTAACCACTTGGTTCTTAGCCACGTAAAAGTAAATCTAATCCTTCGGGGCAGCCCTAGGAGAGCTGTTAATCAGCTCAGTGGTCTGGTTAAACTAAGATATACTTAACTTTTGGGGGATGAATGGAACCAGATCTTTTCTGCTTACATACACCTCACCTTTGTTACGTAAGCTTTTGGCTACATTTTGTTTCCAATTAGCAAAGTCCTGGACTCTCTTTCTGCCCCTGGAAGGTCCTGGAACATTGTCATCTACGTTCGTATCGGACATGAGGAAGAGGAACCAGTATTATTAATGAATAAAGAACAAAAAGAAGCACATTAAATCCAGAGGCGATCATGGGGAAGGAGTGTACAAGAATGTTTTTTATTGCAGTGATAGCCAGTGGCTCCGCTGATGGCTAGCCTTTCTCACTGGCTGTGCGGGAGGTGTGGCAGGGCGTCTGGACTCATGATTGGTTTATGCACCACGGGCGCTTGCAACTCTCTGCCACCCAGACCAGCCAGTGCAGCCATGTGCAGCATCACTAAGGAAAAGAAGTAATGTTACAAAACGAGAATTTCGACCTTGTTGTTGCGGGAAATTTGAACTGAAATTTCTTCTCCCGACAACTAGAGGGTTAGAGAGGACGTTGGTGTGCTTAACTCCAAATCGATGACGGAATCGCTTACGACACTCTGCCGTTAGGCGCCTCATATATACGCTGACATTTTTCATAATTACTCAGTAATAAATAATGCTAGAAAAAATGTGAAAACCACGATGGAAAGCTGAATAAATTTTCAATATATATATATATATATATATATATATATATATATATATATATATATATATATATATATATATATATATATATATATATATATATATATATATATATATATATATATATATATATATATATATATATATATATATATATATATATATATATATATATATATATATATATATATACATATATATATATATATATATATATATATATATATATATATATATATATATATATATATATATATATATATATATATATATATATAATATATATATATATATATATATATAATATATATATATATATATATATATAATATATATATATATATATATATATATATATATATATATATATATATATATATATATATATATATATATATATATATATATATATATATATAATCAGAAAGCTACAAAGCGTCCTTTAATATCTAATTCACTCTACCTCGAAGTAATATATTTTCATATATGTTACGAAGGGGAATTTTTAGGTGATAATAAGTCCACCGTCCCGTGGGATCGAACCAGCGACGGACGGGGAATCAGGACTTACAGTGACACACTAACCAGTCGGCCACAAGAGAGGTATAAATGAATACCATCTCCCATCAGCCCACCCGTTCGAACTCAGGTGTTTTATGCGTTTGGAGACGATATCCACCCACCTCTGCCATGTTGGCCGTGTAGTGCTTGTCGCACGAGCCATATTTATGACTATTTATCACATCACCGTGATTCATATACAATCAGAAAGCTACAAACGCCCTTAATATCTAATTCACTCTACCTCGAAGTAATATATTTTCATATATATGTTACGAAGAGAATTTTAGGTGATAATAAGTCCACCGTCCCGTGGGATCGAACCAGCGACGGACGGGGAATCAGGACTTACAGTGACACACACTAACCAGTCGGCCACAAGAGAGGTATAGATGAATACCATCTCCCATCAGCCCACCCGTCGAACTCAGGTGTTTCATGCGTTTGGAGACGATATCCACCCACCTCTGCCATGTTGGCGTGGGTAGTGCGTTTGTCGCGCGTAGCCATATTATGACTATTTATCACATCACCGTGATTCATATACAATCAGAAAGCTACAACGCCCTTAATATCTAATTCACTCTACCTCGGAAGTAATATATTTTCATATATGTTACGAAGGGGAATTTTAGGTGATAATAAGTCCACCGTCCCGTGGATCGAACCAGCGACGGACGGGGAATCAGGACTTACAGTGACACACTAACCAGTCGTAAAAAGAGAGGTATAAATGAATACCATCTCCCATCAGCCCACCCGTCGAACTCAGGTGTTTTGCGTTTGGAGACGATATCCACCCACCTCTGCCATGTTGGCCGTGTAGTGCGTTTATCGACGAGCCATATTATGACTATTTATCACATCACCGTGATTCATATACAATCAGAAAGCTACAAACGTCCTTAATATCTAATTCACTCTACCTCGAAGTAATATATTTTCATATATGTTACCGAAGGGAATTTTTAGGTGATAATAAGTCCACCGTCCCCGTGGGATCGAACCAGCGACGGACGGGGAATCAGGACTTACAGTGACACACTAACCAGTCGGCCACAAGAGAGGCATAGATGAATACCATCTCCCATCAGCCCACCCGTCGAACTCAGGTGTTTTGCGTTTGGAGACGATATCCACCCACCTCTGCCATGTTGGCCGTGTAGTGCGTTTGTCGCACGTAGCCATATTATGACTATTTATCACATCACCGTGATTCATATACAATCAGAAAGCTACAAACGTCCTTTAATATCTAATTCACTCTACCTCGGAAGTAATATATTTTCATATATATGTTACGAAGGGAATTTTTAGGTGATAATAAGTCCACCGTCCCCGTGGATCGAACCAGCGACGGACGGGGAATCAGGACTTACAGTGACACACTAACCAGTCGGCCACAAGAGAGGTATAAATGAATACCATCTCCCATCAGCCCACCCGCTCGAACTCAGGTGTTTTGCGTTTGGAGACGATATCCACCCACCTCTGCCATGTTGGCGTGTAGTGCGTTTGTCGCACGTAGCCATATTATGACTATTTATCACATCACCGTGATTCATATACAATCAGAAAGCTACAAACGTCCTTTAATATCTAATTCACTCTACCGAAGTAATATATTTTCATATATGTTACCGAAGGGAATTTTTAGGTGATAATAAGTCCACCGTCCCCGTGGGATCGAACCAGCGACGGACGGGGAATCAGGACTTACAGTGACACACTAACCAGTCGGCCACAAGAGAGGTATAAATGAATACCATCTCCCATCAGCCCACCGTGAACTCAGGTGTTTTATGCGTTTGGAGACGATATCCACCACCTCTGCCATGTTGGCGTGTAGTCGCGTTTGTCCGCCGTAGCCATATTATGACTATTTATCACATCACCGTGATTCATATACAATCAGAAAGCTACAAACGTCCTTTAATATCTAATTCACTCTACCTCGGAAGTAATATATTTTCATATATGTTACCAAGGGGAATTTTAGGTGATAATAAGTCCACCGTCCGTGGGATCGAACCAGCGACGGACGGGGGAATCAGGACTTACAGTGACACACTAACCAGTCAGCCACAAGAGAGGTATAAATGAATACCATCTCCCATCAGCCCACCCGTCGAACTCAGGTGTTTTGCGTTTGGAGACGATATCCACCCACCTCTGCCATGTTGGCGTGTAGTGCGTTTGTCGCCATGTAGCCATAATATGACTATTTATCACATCACCGTGATTCATATACAATCAGAAAGCTACAAACGTCCTTTAATATCCAATTCACTCTACCTCGGAAGTAATATATTTTCATATATATGTTACCGAAGAGGGGAATTTTAGGTGATAATAAGTCCACCGTCCCGTGGATCGAACCAGCGACGGACGGGGAATCAGGACTTCTTAGTGACACACTAACCAGTCGGCCACAAGAGGTATAAATGAATACCATCTCCCATCAACCCACCCGTCGAACTCAGGTGTTTTCTGTCGTTTGGGAGACGATATCCACCCACCTCTCTGCCATGTTGGCCGTGTGGTGCGTTTGTCCAAACGTAGCCATATTATGACTATTTATCACATCACCGTGATTCATATACAATCAGAAAGCTACAAATGTCCTTATTATCATCCTAATTCACTCTACCTCGGAAGTAATATATTTTCATATATGTTACCGAGGAATTTATAAGGGTGATAATAAGTCCACCGTCCCGTGATCAAACCAGCGACGGACGGGGAATCAGGACTTACAGTGACACACTAACCAGTCGGCCAAAGAGAGTATAAATGAATACCATCTCCCATCAGCCCACCTGATTCCCCGTCGAACTCAGGTGTTTTGCGTTTGGAGACGATATCCACCTACCTCTGCCATGTTGATTTGTGAGGTAGAGGAATTCGATATTAAAGCGACGTTTGTAGCTTGACTGTTTATCAATCACCGTGATTCATAAATAATCAGAAAGCATGGCTACCTTTAATATCAAATTCACTCACGCCAACAATATATTTTCATGGATATCGCACTCCAAACGCAAAAACACCTGAGTTCACGTCCACGTGGGCTGAACCAGCGAGATGGTATTCATTTATACCTCTTGTGACACACTGGTTAGTGTGTCACTGTAAGTCCTGGATTCCCCATCCGCTGCTGGTCGAAGATCTCACGGGACGGTGGACTTATTATCACCTAAAATGTTGGCGTGTAACATATATGAAAATATATTACTTCGAGGTAGAGTGAATTGATATTAAAGACGCTTGTAGCTTTCGATTGTATATGAATCACGGTGATGTGATAAATAGTCATATTATGGCTACGCGCGACAAACGCACTACACGCCAACATGGCAGAGGTGGGTGGATATCGTCTCCAAACGCAAAACACCTGAGTTCGACGGGTGGGCTGATGGGAGATGGTATTCATTTATACCTCTCTGTGGCCGACTGGTTAGTGTGTCAATAAGTCCTGATTCCCCGTCCGTCGCTGGTTCGATCCCACGGACGGTGGACTTATTATCACCTAAAAATTCCCTTCGGCAACATATATGAAAATATATTACTCCCATCAGGTAGAGTGAATTAGATATTAAAGGACGTTTGTAGCTTTCGATTGTATATGAATCACGGTGATGTGATAAATAGTCATAATATGGCTACGCGATGACAAACGCACTACACGCCAACATGGCAGAGGTGGGTGGATATCGCTCCAAACGCAAAACACCTGAGTTCGACGGGTGGGCTGATGGGAGATGGTATTCATTTATACCTTTTGTGGCCGACTGGTTAGTGTGTCACTGTAAGTCCTGATTCCCCGTCCGTCGCTGGTTCGATCCCACGGACGGTGGACTTATTATCACCTAAAAATTCCTTCGGTAACATATATGAAAATATATTACTTCCGAGGTAGAGTGAATTAGATATTAAAGGACGTTTGTAGCTTTCGATTGTATATGAATCACGGTGATGTGATAAATAGTCATAATATGGCTACGCATGACAAACGCACTACACGGCCAACATGGCAGAGGTGGGTGGATATCGCCTCCAAACGCAAAACACCTGAGTTCGACGGGGTGGGCTGATGGGAGATGGTATTCATTTATACCTCTCTTGTGGCCGACTGGTTAGTGTGTCACTGTAAGTCCTGATTCCCGTCCGTCGCTGGTTCGATCCCACGGACGGTGGACTTATTATCACCTAAAATTCCCTTCGGTAACATATATGAAAATATATTACTTCCGAGGTAGAGTGAATTAGATATTAAAGGACGTTTGTAGCTTTCGATTGTATATGAATCACGGTGATGTGATAAATAGTCATAATATGGCTACGTGCGACAAACGCACTACACGGCCAACATGGCAGAGGTGGGTGGATATCGCCTCCAAACGCAAAACACCTGAGTTCGACGGGTGGGCTGATGGGAGATGGTATTCATTTATACCTCTCTTGTGGCCGACTGGTTAGTGTGTCACTGTAAGTCCTGATTCCCCGTCCGTCGCTGGTTCGATCCCACGGGACGGTGGACTTATTATCACCTAAAATTCCTTCGGTAACATATATGAAAATATATTACTTCCGAGGTAGAGTGAATTGATATTAAAGGACGTTTGTAGCTTGATTGTATATGAATCACGGTGATGTGATAAATAGTCATAATATGGCTACGCATGACAAACGCACTACACGCCAACATGGCAGAGGTGGGTGGATATCGCCTCCAAACGCAAAACACCTGAGTTCGACGGGTGGGCTGATGGGAGATGGTATTCATTTATACCTCTTGTGGCCGACTGGTTAGTGTGTCACTCAAGTCCTGATTCCCCGTCCGTCGCTGGTTCGATCCCACGGACGGTGGACTTATTATCACCTAAAATTCTTTCGGTAACATATATGAAAATATATTACTTCCGAGGTAGAGTGAATTGATATTAAAGGACGTTTGTAGCTTTCTGATTGTATATGAATCACGGTGATGTGATAAATAGTCATAATATGGCTACGTGCATGACAAACGCACTACACGCCAACATGGCAGAGGTGGTGGATATCGCCTCCAAACGCAAAACACCTGAGTTCGACGGGGTGGGCTGATGGGAGATGGTATTCATTTATACCTCTTGTGGCCGACTGGTTAGTGTGTCACTGTAAGTCCTGATTCCCCGTCCGTCGCTGGTTCGATCCCACGGACGGTGGACTTATTATCACCTAAAATTCCTTTCGGTAACATATATGAAAATATATTACTCCGAGGTAGAGTGAATTAGATATTAAAGGACGTTTGTAGCTTTGATTGTATATGAATCACGGTGATGTGATAAATAGTCATAATATGGCTACGTGCATAAACGCACTACACGCCAACATGGCAGAGGTGGGGTGGATATCGCCTCCAAAACGCAAAACACCTGAGTTCGACGGGTGGGCTGATGGGAGATGGTATTCATTTATACCTCTTTGTGGCCGACTGGTTAGTGTGTCACTGTAAGTCCTGATTCCCCGTCCGTCGCTGGTTCGATCCCACGGGACGGTGGACTTATTATCACCTAAAAATTCTTCGGTAACATATATGAAAATATATTACTTCCGAGGTAGAGTGAATTAGATATTAAAGGACGTTTGTAGCTTTCTGATTGTATATGAATCACGGTGATGTGATAAATAGTCATATTATGGCTACGCGCGACAAACGCACTACACGCCAACATGGCAGAGGTGGGTGGATATCGCCTCCAAACGCAAAACACCTGAGTTCGACGGGTGGGCTGATGGGAGATGGTATTCATTTATACCTCTCTTGTGGCCGACTGGTTAGTGTGTCACTGTAAGTCCTGATTCCCGTCCGTCGCTGGTTCGATCCCACGGGACGGTGGACTTATTATCACCTAAAATTCCTTCGGTAACATATATGAAAATATATTACTCTGAGGTAGAGTGAATTAGATATTAAAGGACGCTTTGTAGCTTTCGATTGTATATGAATCACGGTGATGTGATAAATAGTCATAATATGGCACGCATGACAAACGCACTACACGCCAACATGGCAGAGGTGGGTGGATATCGCTCCAAACGCAAAACACCTGAGTTCGACGGGTGGGCTGATGGGAGATGGTATTCATTTATACCTCTCTGTGGCCGACTGGTTAGTGTGTCACTGTAAGTCCTGATTCCCCGTCCGTCGCTGGTTCGATCCCACGGACGGTGGACTTATTATCACCTAAAAATTCCCTTCGGTAACATATATGAAAATATATTACTCCAGGTAGAGTGAATTAGATATTAAAGGACGTTTGTAGCTTTCTGATTGTATATGAATCACGGTGATGTGATAAATAGTCATAATATGGCTACGCAATCACAAACGCACTACACGCCAACATGGCAGAGGTGGTGGATATCGCCTCCAAACGCAAAACACCTGAGTTCGACGGGTGGGCTGATGGGAGATGGTATTCATTTATACCTCTCTTGTGGCCGACTGGTTAGTGTGTCACTGTAAAAATCCTGATTCCCCGTCCGTCGCTGGTTCGATCCCACGGGACGGTGGACTTATTATCACCTAAAAATTCCTTCGGTAACATATATGAAAATATATTACTCCGAGGTAGAGTGAATTAGATATTAAAGGACGCTTGTAGCTTTCGATTGTATATGAATCACGGTGATGTGATAAATAGTCATAATATGGCTACGCATGGCGACAAACGCACTACACGCCAACATGGCAGAGGTGGGTGGATATCGCACTCAAAACGCAAAACACCTGAGTTCGACGGGTGGGCTGATGGGAGATGGTATTCATTTATACCTATCTTGTGGCCGACTGGTTAGTGTGTCACTGTAAGTCCTGATTCCCGTCCGTCGCTGGTTCGATCCCACGGGACGGTGGACTTATTATCACCTAAAATTCTCTTCGGTAACATATATGAAAATATATTACTCCGAGGTAGAGTGAATTAGATATTAAAGGACGTTTGTAGCTTTCGATTGTATATGAATCACGGTGATGTGATAAATAGTCATAATATGGCTACGCAAATGATAAACGCACTACACGGCCAACATGGCAGAGGTGGGTGGATATCGCTCCAAACGCAAACACCTGAGTTCGACGGGTGGGCTGATGGGAGATGGTATTCATTTATACCTCTCTTGTGGCCGACTGGTTAGTGTGTCACTGTAAGTCCTGATTCCCCGTCCGTCGCTGGTTCGATCCCACGGACGGTGGACTTATTATCACCTAAAAATTCCTCGGTAACATATATGAAAATATATTACTCCGAGGTAGAGTGAATTGATATTAAAGGACGTTTGTAGCTTTCTGATTGTATATGAATCACGGTGATGTGATAAATAGTCATAATATGGCTACGTATGACAAACGCACTACACGGCCAACATGGCAGAGGTGGGTGGATATCGCCTCCAAACGCAAAACACCTGAGTTCGACGGGTGGGCTGATGGGAGATGGTATCATTTATACCTCTCTGTGGCCGACTGGTTAGTGTGTCACTGTAAGTCCTGATTCCCCGTCCGTCGCTGGTTCGATCCCACGGACGGTGGACTTATTATCACCTAAAAATTCCTTCGGTAACATATATGAAAATATATTACTCTGAGGTAGAGTGAATTAGATATTAAAGGACGTTTGTAGCTTTCTGATTGTATATGAATCACGGTGATGTGATAAATAGTCATATATATGGCTACGCATAATAAACGCACTACACGCCAACATGGCAGAGGTGGGTGGATATCGTCTCCAAACGCAAAAACACCTGAGTTCGACGGTGGGCTGATGGGAGATGGTATTCATTTATACCTCTCTTGTGGCCAACTGGTTAGTGTGTCACTGTAAAGTCCTGATTCCCCGTCCGTCGCTGGTTCGATCCCACGGACGGGTGGACTTATTATCACTCTAAAATTCCTTCGGAACATATATGAAAACATATTACTCCGAGGTAGAGTGAATTGATATTAAAGGACGTTTGTAGCTTTCGATTGTATATGAATCACGGTGATGTGATAAATAGTCATAATATGGCTACGCATACAAACGCACTACACGCCAACATGGCAGAGGTGGGTGATATCGCCTCCAAACGCAAAACACCTGAGTTCGACGGGTGGGCTTGATGGGAGATGGTATTCATTTATACCTCTTGTGGCCGACTGGTTAGTGTGTCACTGTCAGTCCTGATTCCCCGTCCGTCGCTGGTTCGATCCCACGGGACGGTGGACTTATTATCACCTAAAATTCCCTTATATTATACATATATGAAAATATATATATATTAAAAGAGGAAGAAGAAGAAGATATATATATATCCTTTGTATTTTTATTTTATTATATATATATTTATATATATATATATATATATATATATATATATATATATATATATATATATATATATATATATATATATATATATATATATATATATATATATATATATATATATATATATATATATATATATATATATTGTATATATTTTATATATATATATATATATATATATATATATATATATATATATATATATATATATATATATATATATATATATATATATATATATATATATATATATATATATATATATATATATATATATATATATTATATATATATATATATAGATGGTTTTTATTACATAGATTTTATATATATATATATATATAAATATAATAAAATACAAATTAAATATATATATATAAAAACAATATCAAAAACACTATTATACATTATAGAGAAAATATATTAAATAAAAAATATTTTATTATAAAAACAATTTTTGTTGTTATAAATATATTATCTTAAATATAACATATATAATGCATATATTTGTTGTTTAAACTGATATACATATTAGGGAAGAAAAATATAAATATATATATATATTATAAAAGAATATATATATCTATATAATATCTATATATTGTTTTTCATTTTATTATAAGAGAAAATAATAAAATGGAGATAGATTATATATATATAAAACATATATATTATATAAAAACTAATTTTTTAAATTAACTATAATAAACCTTATTATTTTTTTCATAAACTTTTAAAAATTTTATAAAAATATATATATATATATACACATATATGTATATATATATATATATAATATGTATTATATTATATAAAATATATCCCGCCATTTCAATATAATAAATATATAATATATTTATATACAATGATATACAAATAATAAATATTTTAAAAATACGACAATCCAATAACAGTATTAATGGATTATAAAAAAATTTAAATTTTTGTATGTATGTATTAAACACTCACCAACGTGTATCCTTCAGTCCTTTTCTTATATTTTTTGTGAATGTTTAATGTTAATCACATTTTATAAATAATAAATGGTCAAAATTATTTTAATTTAAAACATTCTAATTAATAATAATCTCTGGAAATTTTAAAAAATTACTTCCAGAAAGTAAAAATAGCAAGCTGAATGATATAAAAAAAAATGAAAATAATTATCAATTGAAATGTTTCTCAGAATAATCAAAAAAGACATTAAAATTTTAAATTACGAATAAATCAAAATAGCACACCCTGGCGAAAATTTAGAGAGAATAAGTGAAAGAGGAGAAATACCAAGTACTTTTAGTTATCTGGGCAAAGAGAACATATCATGTACTCCATGATGCACCAAGAAGCAAAGGTCCATTAATATCATACGGAAAAATCTTAGCAAAAAGGTTGTTTTGCCGACATATTCCTATGGGAGCTGAAAACCTTCCCTCACAAACTCGGGATATGGTCAACCAGTTAATTCACTGTATGGTCTGTCATCAAAAAAGGACAATGTTCACCAGCGGAACAGAAAGAATACAGGCATTATTTTTTGATGACAAAAACCTGTTCGGTATACCATCAAACATGAAAAGATAAAGACACTTACAAAGTGACGGTTACCATTAAAACTAC